>NC_134358.1:553694879-553877379 GCF_048569485.1 Anomaloglossus baeobatrachus | reverse complement strand
AAGACCACTCAGAGGGGCTCATAGCAACAGCTTTCTGTGAGGTAACATTTCCCTGCCAGTTTTATCACAGGAGTGACTGTTTTTTGCTGTATTTACAGACCACTGAGCTCATAAAATATCAAGACAGTGACATAGGAGCTCCAGTGGCCATTTATATGTCACTGACTTGATTTATAGTGAACGCACAGGACTAGTGATGCAGCAAAAACACTCGCTCCTGTGGTAAAACAGGCAGAGACATATGTTACCTCACAGAAAGATGCAGCTGCTAGACCTTGCTGCATCTCCTGTATACTCTTATGCTTCCACTCCTGGCCAGGAGCTGTGGCACATACCAACCATGGACTGGAGCAGCTCTGCATGGTCAGACACAGCAAATAACAGTATCAACAGAAGCACATTTATAAGATTATCAGAGCACAGAAACATTTTTTTTTAAAAAACATCCAATTGTTGAACTTAGTATTAGATGTATTGATTAAAATGAATTTTGTTCATGGGACAACCCCTTTAATGATGATGCTCTGGATTATTGGAGTTTCTAGAAGCCATGCTTCACAGATGCCCACCTCTGCACCTCTCCTCAGACATCAGACATGTCATGGGGGGCATAGTGTGTGGTTGTCTGGCATCTGGTAATAGGGCTTTCCTGGACAAGCTTTGCACTTCGCCGTTCATCTACCAAATTCCAGGGGTTGCTCTCGTCTTCACCCTTGGTTGAGTCTATGGAGGAGCTGTTGGCTAGTGGAGTAATCTGACAGAGGGTGGGCAGAGAGCCCTGTCAATACTATGGGGTCTGGAACTGAATTGTCAGGCTAAAGGCTAGTAAAAAATACAAGGGTGGAGGTCAGAAATAGGAATTAGACAGGCTAAATAGGAGTTGAAAAAGTAGGAGTAAACCAGAGCAAGTATAAACTATAACTGGCACCTCAGAGTTTAAGTAGGGTGAGGTGCTGTGACATTGGCCACTAAAGGGAGCTGATTACTCTTGCTGGGCAGCACACACACCTAAACTGACAGACTCCAAAGCACTACAGGTCTACAGTATCTCTGGCTGTGCCACCCAAAGCTTCTGGTCATGATGTCTCCGTCATCACTCTCGGCACCCACATAAGAAATATTGCTGTGCCTGGTGACAGAAGGAGACATCGCAAGAGGAGGTCCACATGGTGGTGTGATAAGACATTGACGGCACTGTTGCTTTTTATGCCAAATGCGCCACAACTTCAAGGAGGCTCCCGAAAAAAGCAGAGACTTCTAAGAAACGGTGGTATATCACCCATAGCTTTGTGAAGTCTTCCAGAAAATAGCCGTTATTGCATCTCCAGAGTGTCAATGAGAAGTAGAAGGAGGAGAGTAAACGCAGTGGAAAAAGTGGAGCACTGGAGTTAGTGCGTGGTCCACAAATGGGGCATGGTCGTGGCCAAGAATTTAGACACCCCAAGATTTATCGCCAAAGATGGCAAATATGTTTGTTGCTCTGTTCTCACAGTATTGCTATGAAACTGGGTCCACTAATGAACCTGTAGTAGAGCTTCCCCAAGTAAGGTGGTTTTAGATGATCCAAGGTCTTCGGTGGTCCACCAACTTCTGATATGTGGTTGCCCTATGATTCATTGAGGACAGTATGGTATCGGGACCCTCCATAACTTCTCTGATTATAACTCGCCCCTCTCCCACTCTAACCTATTAGAACATAAAATGCTCTTGTTGTACCCTCATGACGACATTATTAAAAACCAGTGAAGCGAGAACTTGAGATCCCGTGAAAGCCTTCTGCGCACATAGTAGGTGTTGATATCCAGCTGAGAACATAGCAGAAATAGGATTACATTTTTTCTTTTTGCCATGAGCCTTGGTGAAGAATTATGTGTGTTTTTTTAATGACAAGAGGGCTGACTCACTTTGTGTGGTTTGTTTGGCGCTGCCCTGAGATTTTACATTTCATCGCTTTTTATAGTATTTTTTTTTCGGTAATCTAGGTTCCTTTGCCAAAAGGAGAAGATTTAGGTAATTGAAGCCTGTTTGCCTTGTGTTAGTCGTAGTCAAAAGAGATTAGTTACAGGTGTTCCTTAATTAAGTTGGCAGGGCACCCCTCTTCCAGGGTCATTGACACCTTCCCTGTAATGTGGTCGGAGGCCCGCAGCTGAAACGCTTGCCACCCTGCCAGATTCTTAAAGGAATTTTCCACTTTTGTTTACGACAGAAAAGTTCTGTAAATATCTGGAATATGTTGTGCTTTAAAATTTCAACACTTAATAGATTTCTGTTTACGGTCAGTCAATGGGAATATTGGAATATTATTCTCTAAAGAGTCACTGTATTTTCAGGTAACTTTATCTGATATGTTAGATAATATGATGAACAGACAATCTGCCATTTATTAAAAAAATGAGGCCATAGTATCATCAAAAATTACTCCAAATTACTCCACATTCTGCATAATGTGCTGTCAGCTGCCTATTGTAAAGTGTAATCTGTCACGATCTGGGGAGATATATTGGGAGGGACAACAGGAAGTGAGAGCCTGGTTTTTACCACTGTACAGGAAGTGAGAGCCTGGTCTTTATCTCTCTACAGGAAGTAAGAGCCTGGTCATTATGTCTCTACAGGCAGTGAAAGCCTGGTATTAATCTCTACAGGAAGTGAGAACCTGGTCTTTACCTCTCTACAGGAAGTGAGAGCCTGGCCTTTTCCTCTCTACAGGAAGTGAGAGCCTGGTCTTTATCTCTCTACAGGAAGTGAGAGCCTGGTCTTTACCTCTCTACAGGAAGTGAGAGCCTGGTATTAATCTCTACAGGAAGCGAGAGCCTGGTCTTTACCTCTCTACAGGAAGCGAGAGCCTGGTCTTTATCTCTCTACAGGAAGTGAGAGCCTGGTCTTTACCTCTCTACAGGAAGTGAGAGCCTGGTATTAATCTCTACAGGAAGCGAGAGCCTGGTCTTTACCTCTCTACAGGAAGCGAGAGCCTGGTCTTTACCTCTCTACAGGAAGTGAGAGCCTGGTATTAATCTCTACAGGAAGTGAGAGCCTGGTCTTTACCTCTCTACAGGAAGCGAGAGCCTGGTCTTTACCTCTCTACAGGAAGTGAGAGCCTGGTATTAATCTCTACAGGAAGTGAGAGCCTGGTCTTTACCTCTCTACAGGAAGTGAGAGCCTGGTCTTTGCCTCTCTACAGGAAGTGAGAGCCTGGTCTTTACCGCTCTACAGGAAGTGAGAGCCTGGTCATTATGTCTCTACAGGCAGTGAAAGCCTGGTATTAATCTCTACAGGAAGTGAGAACCTGGTCTTTACCTCTCTACAGGAAGTGAGAGCCTGGTCTTTTCCTCTCTACAGGAAGTGAGAGCCTGGTCTTTGCCTCTCTACAGGAAGTGAGAGCCTGGTCTTTACCGCTCTACAGGAAGTGAGAGCCTGGTATTAATCTCTACAGGAAGTGAGAACCTGGTCTTTACCTCTCTACAGGAAGTGAGAGCCTGGTCTTTTCCTCTCTACAGGAAGTGAGAGCCTAGTCTTTGCCTCTCTACAGGAAGTGAGAGCCTGGTCTTTACCGCTCTACAGGAAGTGAGAGCCTGGTATTAATCTCTACAGGAAGTGAGAGCCTGGTCTTTATCTCCATGCAGGAAGTAAGAGCCTGGTCTTTATCTCTCTACAGGAAGTGAGAGCCTGGTATTAATCTCTACAGGAAGTGATATCCTGGTCTTTATCTCTCTACAGGAAGTGAGAGCCTGGTCTTTATCTCTCTACAGGAAGTGAGAGCCTGGTCTTTATCTCTCTACAGGAAGTGAGAGCCTGGTCTTTATCTCTCTACAGGAAGTGAGAGCCTGGTCTTTATCTTTCTACAGGAAGTGAGAGCCTGATCTTTAGCTCTCTACTGGAAGTGAAAGCCTGGTCTTTACCGCTCTACAGAAAGTGAAAGCATCTTTACCTTCCTACAGGAAGTGAGAGCTTGGTATTTATTTCTCTACAGGAAATGAGAGCCTGGTCTTTACCGCTCTACAGGAAGTGAGAGCCTGGTCTTTACCGCTCTACAGGAAGTGAGAGCCTGGTCTTTATCTTTCTACATGAAGTGATAGCCTGGTCTATATCTCTCTACAGGAAGTGAAAAGCCTGGTCTTTACCTTTCTACAGGAAGTGTACTAGATAATTTGTCTCTCTTCTCCTTCTAACCTGACTGTCAGACTATATAATGCATGTACAAAGTGATTTCACCAGAATAATAGTGAGTGCAGCTCTGGAGTATACAGGATGTAATTCAAGATCAGTTCAGGATAAATAATGTCTGTACACAATGACTGCACCAGCAGAATAGTGAGTGCAGCTCTTGAGGATGTAACTCAGGATCAGTAATGTAATGTATGTACACAGTGACTGCACAGCAGTATATTGAGCACAGCTCTGGAGTATAATACAGGATCAGTACAGGATAAGTAATGTAATGTATGTACACAGTGACTGCACCAGCAGAATAGTGAGTGCAGCTCTGGAGAATAATACAGGATCAGTACAGGATAAGTAATGTAATGTATGTACACAGTGACTGCACCAGCAGAATAGCGAGTGCAGCTCTAGAGCATAATACAGGAGGTAACTCAGGATCAGTAATGTAATGTGTGTACACAGTGACTGAACCAGCAGAATAGAGAGTGCAGCTCTGCAGTATAATACAGGATCAGTGCAGGATAAGTAATGTAATGTATGTACACAGTGACTGCACCAGCAGAATAGAGAGTGCAGCTCTGGAGTATAATACAGGATCAGTGCAGGATAAGTAATGTAATGTGTGTACACAGTGCTTTCACGAGTGACCCATGAAGTTTCTTATTATAAAATCTTTTACAGAGATGAATGGTGTGGAGGTGAGATGTGACCTCTCCATTTCTTCCATATTCTCAGTATTTTCTTGTACATTCCATTGATTTTTACGGCTCATTTCCTTTGATAAACAATGACAGCCACTCTGACCAAGACGCCTTATAACACTCGCCTCAGGAATACACTGCAATAAGAAGGAATCTGGCAGCGTTCTTCCCAGTATCCCTACGCCCCCTTCCGCTGTCTTGCCACAACTTCGATGACAACGTCCCAATTTCTGTTTTCATACACGAAGTCCATGGAAAATGTCGGTTAAGTCAGCAGCCCACGTCTTCTGCACCACAACTTATGGCTTCCTTCCTTTCCCCGAAATGTTTTCTCGTGGCTTCCACACCCGGCCGTGTATCTGTGCCTGGCATGTGAAGAATCAGGGCAGGATCCAGCTACATGTTCTGTACACGGACGGATGGGATCAGCGCGGTGATGGTCATTATCTCACCACCTTACACAGCTCGGCCCGTGGGTGGAAGAAAGTGAGATTTGTCAGGTCAGCGTCATGGGGAAGAACGTACACGAGCTGCACAACTATTTATTATCATCTATACATCAGCGAAAAAGGGAAAGTCTTACCATTTCTAATATACTTTCCACCAATTCAATACCATTTTCAATATCTCTGATTTTCTCATTCAGAGGTAAAAGTCCTGTCTATATCTAATGCTGTTCTCAGGAGGGGATCCAATCTGCGCAACGCTCTGTGAGCGAAACTCAGCAGCAGCAGAACTCTCTCTGCTAGTGTGCTACAATGTACAGTGCCTTGCGAAAGTATTCAGCGCCCTTGAATTTTTCAACCTTTTCCCACATTTCAGGCTTCAAACATAAAGATAAAAATGTTAATGTTCTGGTGAAGAATCAACAACAAGTGACACAATTGTGAAGAGGAAGGAAATTTATTGCTTATTTTAATCTTTTGTAAAAAATAATAAACTGAAAATTGGGGCATGAAATATTATTCATCCCTTTTACTTTCAGTGCAGCCTTGAGGATCTCTGAATGATCCAATGTTTGTCCTAAATGACTGATGATGATAAATATAAGCCCCTGTGTGTAATCAAGTCTCCGTATAAATGCCCCTGCTCTGTGATAGTCTCAGTGTTCTGTGTAAAGCACATAGAGCATCATGAAGACCAAGGAACACAACAGGCAGGTCCATGATACTGTTGTGGAGAAGTTTAAAGCCGGATTTGGTTACAAAATGATTACCACAACTTTAAACATCCCAAGGAGCACTGTGCAAGCGATCATATTGAAATGGAAGGAGAATCATACCACTGCAAATCTACCAAGACCCGGCCGTCCATCCAAACTATCATCTCAAACAAAGAGAAGACTGATCAGAGATGCAGCCAAGAGGCCCATGATCCCTCTGGATGAACTGCAGAGATCTACAGCTGAGGTGGGAGAGTCTGTCCATAGGACAACAATCAGTCGTACACTGCACGAATCTGGCCTTTATGGAAGAGTGGCAAGAAGAAAGGCATTTCTCAAAGATATCCATAAAAAGTGTTGTTTAAAGTTTGCCACAAGCCACCTGGAGACACCAAACATGTGGAAGAAGGTGCTCTGGTCAGATGAAACCAAAATTGAACAATTTGAGCACAATGCCAAACAATATGTTTGGCGTAAAAGCAACACAGCTCATCACCCTGAACACACCATCCCCACTGTCAGACATGGTGGTGGCAGCATCATGGTTTGGGCCTGCTTTTCTTCAGCAGGGACAGGGAAGATGGTTAAAATTGATGGGAAGATGGATGGAGCCAAATACAGGACCATTCTTGAAGAAAACCTGTTGGAGTCTGCAAAAGACCTGAGACTGGGACGGAGATTTGTCTTCCAACAAGACAATGATCCCAAACATAAAGCAAAATCTGCAATGGAATGGTTCACAACTAAACGTATCCAGGTGTTAGAATGGCCAAGTCACAGTCCAGACCTGAACCCAATCGAGAATCTGTGGAAAGAGCTGAAAACTGCTGTTCACAAACGCCTCCATCCAACCTCACTCAGCTCCAGCTGTTTACAAAGGAAGAATGGGCGAGAATTTCAGCCTCTCCATGTGCAAAACTGATAGACACATACCCCAAGAGACTGCAGCTGTAATCACAGCAAAAGGGGGCGCTACAAAGTATTAACTTACAGGGGATGAATAATATTGCACGCCCCAAATTTCAGTTTATTATTTCTTATAAAAGTTTAAAATAAGCAATAAATTTCGTTCATCTTCACAATTGTGTCCACTTGTTGTTGATTCTTCTCCAGAACATTAACATTTTTTATCTTTATGTTTGAAGCCTGAAATGTGGGAAAAAGTTGAAAAATTCAAAGGGGCCGAATACTTTTGCAAGGCACTGTATAAGATATCCACAGGATAAGTAATGTATGTACCGAGTGACTGCACCAGCAGAATTATGAGTGCAGCTCTAGAGTATAAAGCTATGTGCGCACGCCGCGGATTTACCATGGATTTTACCGCGGATTTGCCGCAGATTTGCTGCAGAAAATGTGTCTAACATTGCTGCAGTCATTCCCCAGCAAAACCTATGGGTATAAAAAACTGCTGTGCGCACACTGCGTTTTTTTGTACCTGTGGATTTACCCACGGATTTTCCACTGTGGAATTAATGTGCATTTAACTTCATTTCTGCAGGTTCCTGTGGTTTTTGCCATAGATAATGGTAAAAATCCGCAGGGACCAACCTGCGGAAAAACCGCGGCAAATCCGCACCAAACTGCGGCAAAACCGCATGCGGATTTTGTTGCAGTTTTGGTACGTTTTTTTACCGCAGGTGCGAGATTCTTTAAGAGGGTCCAGATTTTCCTTGAGAAAGTCACTTTCTAGTATGCACATGGCCTAATACAGGACGTAACTCAGGATCAGTAATGTATGTACACAGTGACTGCACCAGCAGAATAGTGAGTGCAGCTCTGGAGTATAATACAGGAGGTAACTCAGGATCAGTAATGTAATGTATGTACACAGTGACTGCACCAGCAGAATAGTGAGTGCAGCTCTGGAGTATAATACAGGAGGTAACTCACGATCAGTAATGTAATGTATGTACACAGTGACTGCACCAGCAGAATAGTGAGTGCAGCTCTGAAGTATAATACAGGATGTAACTCAGGATCAGTAATGTAATGTATGTACACAGTGACTGCACCAGCAGAATAGTGAGTGCAGCTCTGGAGTATAATACAGGAGGTAACTCAGGATCAGTACAGGATCAGTAATGTAATGTATGTACACAGTGACTGCACCAGCAGAATAGTGAGTGCAGCTCTGGAGTATAATACAGGAGGTAACACAGGATCAGTACAGGATAATGTAATGTATGTACACAGTGACTGCACCAGCAGAATAGTGAGTGCAGCTCTGGAGTAATAATAAATATAACATGATGTAACTCAGAATCAGTTCAAGGAAAATAATGTAGAAAAGGTAAAATTGTATTCATAGTTGGAGATAACCTTTTAGGAATAAATTTACTTTACTGTCTAGATGAATTTGCATCTTTAGCACCTAGCTCTGCCCCACAGCGCTGCGGGGTAGTGCAGGATGCAGGCAGTGACAGATGTTGGAGGTGTCTCCCTTAGACATATACCATATTATCATCCTCTGAGCGGTGGAGTCTGCAGGGAGCTTCCTGGGAGGTCGGTTTGGTAGCGGAAGGCTCCCGGGATGCCGGGTTATTTTTGTGCACACATCCAGATGTATTATTCTGTCCTTAATTCTAGGCTGTGTGTGAACCAGAAATCAGATACGAAGTCACTCAGGAACATTCACCTTCTTTCTCCAGTAGCTTAGCACCCCACTATCTCCACTAGTCACAGCCTAGCACCCATTATTTCCCTCAGAGTCACAGCACAGCCTCTCCTTTCTCCAGTAGTCACAGCACAGCTTCTCCTTTCTCCAGTAGTCACAGTGCAGTCTCCCCTTTCTCCAGTAGTCACAGCAGTTTCCCCTTTCTGCAGTAGTCACAGCACAGCCTCTCCTTTCTCCAGTAGTCACAGCACAGCCTCTTCTTTCTCCAGTAGTCACAGCACAGCCTCTCCTTTCTCCAGTAGTCACAGCACAGTCTCTCCTTTCTCCAGTAGTCACAGCACAGCCTTTCCTTTCTCTAGTAGTCACAGCACAGCCTCTCCTTTCTCCAGTAGTCACAGCACAGTCTCTCCTTTCTCCAGTAGTCACAGCACAGCCTCTCCTTTCTCCAGTAGTCACAGCACAGTCTCTCCTTTCTCCAGTAGTCACAGCACAGCCTCTCCTTTCTCCAGTAGTCACAGCACAGTCTCTCCTTTCTCCAGTAGGCACAGCACAGTCTCTCCTTTCTCCAGTAGTCACAGTACAGCCTCTCCTTTCTCCAGTAGTCACAGCTCAGCCTCTCCTTTCTCCAGTAGTCACAGCACAGCCTCTCCTTTCTCCAGTAGTCACCGCACAGCCTCTCCTTTCTCCAGTAGTCACCGCACAGTCTCTCCTTTCTCCAGTAGTCACAGCACAGTCTCTCCTTTATCCAGTAGTCACAGCACAGCTTTCCTTTCTCCAGTAGTCACAGCACAGTCTCTCCTTTCCCCAGTAGTCACAGCTCAGCCTCTCCTTTCTCCAGTAGTCACAGCACAGCTTATCCTTTCCCCAGTAGTCACAGCACAGTCCCTCCTTTCTCCAGTAGTCACAGCACAGCTTCTCCTTTCTCCAGTAGTCACAGCACAGTCTCTCCTTTCCCCAGTTGTCACAGCTCAGCCTCTCCTTTCCCCAGTAGTCACAGGACAGCTCTCTCCTTTCCCCAGTAGTCACAGCACAGCTCTCTCCTTTCTCCAGTAGTCACAACACAGCTGACTCCTTTCTTCAGTAGTCACAGCACAGCCTCTCCTTTCCCCAGTAGTCACAGCACAGCCTCTCCTTTCTCCAGTAGGCACAACACAGCTGACTCCTTTCTTCAGTAGTCACAGCACAGCCTCTCCTTTCCCCAGTAGTCACAGCACAGCCTCTCCTTTCTCCAGTAGGCACATCACAGCTTCTCCTTTCTCCAGTGGTCACAGCACAGCCTCTCCTTTCTCCAGTAGGCACAGCACAGCCTCTCCTTTCTCCAGTAGGCACAGCACAGCCTCTCCTTTCTCCAGTAGGCACAGCACAGCCTCTCCTTTCTCCAGTAGTCACAGCACAGCCGCTCCTTTCTCCAGTAGTCACAGCACAGCTCTCTCCTTTCTCCAGTAGTCACAACACAGCTGACTCCTTTCTTCAGTAGTCACAGCACAGCCTCTCCTTTCCCCAGTAGTCACAGCACAGCCTCTCCTTTCTCCAGTAGGCACAACACAGCTGACTCCTTTCTTCAGTAGTCACAGCACAGCCTCTCCTTTCCCCAGTAGTCACAGCACAGCCTCTCCTTTCTCCAGTAGGCACATCACAGCTTCTCCTTTCTCCAGTGGTCACAGCACAGCCTCTCCTTTCTCCAGTAGGCACAGCACAGCCTCTTCTTTCTCCAGTAGGCACAGCACAGCCTCTCCTTTCTCCAGTAGGCACAGCACAGCCTCTCCTTTCTCCAGTAGGCACAGCACAGCCTCTCCTTTCTCCAGTAGTCACAGCACAGCCTCTCCTTTCTCCAGTAGTCACAGCACAGTCTCTCCTTTCTCCAGTAGGCACAGCACAGCCTCTCCTTTCTCCAGTAGTCACAGCGCAGCCTCTCCTTTCTCCAGTAGTCACAGCACAGTCTCTCCTTTCTCCAGTAGTCACAGCACAGTCTCTCCTTTCTCCAGTAGTCACAGCACAGTCTCTCCTTTCTCCAGTAGGCACAGCACAGTCTCTCCTTTCTCCAGTAGGCACAGCACAGTCTCTCCTTTCTCCAGTAGTCACAGCGCAGCCTCTCCTTTCTCCAGTAGTCACAGCGCATCCTCTCCTTTCTCCAGTAGTCACAGCACAGCCTCTCCTTTCTCCAGTAGTCACAGCGCAGCCTCTCCTTTCTCCAGTAGTCACAGCGCAGCCTCTCCTTTCTCCAGTAGTCACAGTACAGTTTCTCCTTTCTCCTCCAACCTTTCCACAAGGTGCCTACATCTGGCAGGGAGCTTCATTCCTGCAGTCCGTCTGTTTCTTGCCCTTTGATTTTAACTCTAATAGTCATCAATGGGAGGTATGCGCACACTTGGACACAGCTAGAGCTTTGGGGGGCCACAGTATTCAGTAAGGCACCTGAACCCCTTTGGCACTGTGTAGAGATTTCCATAACTTTCAGCAT
The DNA here is from genome assembly GCF_048569485.1 of Anomaloglossus baeobatrachus. Classification (NCBI taxonomy): domain Eukaryota; kingdom Metazoa; phylum Chordata; class Amphibia; order Anura; family Aromobatidae; genus Anomaloglossus; species Anomaloglossus baeobatrachus. The sequence goes on along the minus strand of NC_134358.1, from coordinate 553,866,280 downwards.
TTACTATGTATTACAGCGTCACATCGGAGGGGTGGAAACTATAGACCGGGATTTAAGGTTTTTATGATGATGGACATAAGCCATAGTTGACGGATCTCCCATAGGGACCAGGAGACGACCAGAATAAGGGAAAAGTTCCGAAATCCTGGAACAGTTGGCAATTTTGGCTTTCCAGAATTTTTCTTGTGCATGATGTCGGGATGCTCCGTCAGAAGTCAGAGGCTTATAATTATGTGTCCTTCACATCCAGCAATGGTAAAATTGATCAACCCTTGTAAGGACCCCTGTGAAGGTTGGCAGATAGGAGAGTATGGCCGGGCCAATCGCTACGTCAAGTGCAACAGCCGCCATAATGGAAATGATACCGGTTTTCCCAAAATCCAGGAATATTACAGCTGAGGATAAACCGCTGTATAGGCAGACACATTTGCTTCATAGGATTCAGGACTCTTAGAAAGTTGGGTAAAATTTAAAGGGCCAGAAGCCTGAATTTGCAGGAATTTCATTAAGATTCGTCGCCTATTCTTATTAAGAATCTAGAGGGAAGGAACATCAGAAGCCGGGGAGACAGAAGGGAGACATTAGGCACAAGCAGGGCTCAGTACTTTTCCAATAAAATAAATGTAATTTGTGGCCACGTATCAAGAGCTCGCTGGTTTGAAGTTCTAAGTGGAACAATCCAGCTCCTGGCGTTTGAACAGCCGTGCGGCTGCGCCTGATGCTTCCGCTTTCATGTGGTTTGTGGGGCACATCCAGAAAGCCGCAGTATTTCTGAAGACCAGAAACCAGATAGGGTCACATTGCTTCCTTTATTCTAAAATAAATACTTTGTACTTAACTAATTCATGTCTGTATGTTCTTCTTTTTTCCCTCGAGTGGATCGAAGCTCCTGGGTAAAACCCGAAATTCACCCTAGGACTTTTTGTCTTCCATCTAATGGGACACAATGATCCTTTCAGCCCCTCAAGTTCGAGGCTATTGAGGGATTTATTGGCTTAATGGTTGTCGAAGAACTACCACTCTCAACTTGTTGTCATGGGCTATGTACCGATGAAACAGGGGCTCTTAGGCTGAGGCCCCTGCGCTGTCCCTTATCTCGAAGGTAGGCTTGATGGTAGCCAGGTTTGAGCCCCCAGCGTGACCCTGTTTCCTGTCCGAGCCTTGATACTACCCAGGGAGCGGGCGGAGACCCAATAACGAAAATCCCACAAATAGACATAAACAAGGGTAAATATTTAAAAAAACTGACCCGCACATCCTACAAGTGTGTATAGGTGCAAGCTGAAAAAACATAGCAAATACAAAATGGATACAGCTGCACACTAAATGCCATCAATATATAAGGGAACTCTGGTTCTGCATTACTGCTATATGAAAAAATGAGATTTTTAGCTTATGAATTGGCCAATGCATGTAAGCCCGGAACCAACGGCAAGGTAAATCTCAATATTCCGGGTACCTAACTAAAATGCCACTATCTAGGTTAAAAACATCCGTGTCTGGGCAGCTAGACTAAAAAATCTAACTTGAAATGCCACTATCTGGACTAAGGTATAAGGAGCATGAACACAGTCTGGTTTATAGGGCGGAGTGCTCAGTCAGAAAGAGACTCACTCAAAATATTTAAAAAAACTGACCCGCACATCCTACAAGTGTGTATAGGTGCCAGCTGAAAATACAAAATGTATACAGCTGCACACATTAGTCTAGCTGCCCAGACACGGATGTTTTTAACCTAGATAGTGGCATTTTAGTTAGATACCCGGAATATTGAAATTTACCTTGCCGTTGGTTTCCGGGCTTACATGCAGTGGCCAATTCATAAACTAAAAATCCCATTTTTTCATATAGTAGTAATGCAGTACTAGCGTTCCCTTATACATTGATGGCATTTAGTGTGCGGCTGTATCCATTTTGTATAAACAAGGGTAAATGAAAACTCGTGCACACTGCACTCAAATACAAGTGAAGGGACAGTATGTGAACTGGGGCGTAACGCAAAAGGAATAGGCGATAAATGCAAAACTGGAGGAGTCACACACCATGCAGAACCACAACTTGTAGATCACCATAGAACTGGATAACCACAGGAACCGAGGAAGCAGAAGCTATATCCGGCACTCAGCCCCAGAATCCAAAACCTTATAAGGGGTGAAGGCGGCTGAGGATGGCAATCAGCAGCCTGATCTCCCAGCAGATGATCCCAGGGCTCGCGTGGAGTGCAGCAGGCATCCGTGACCCATTCCATGGCCCAGGATCTGGGGTGGAGGGAAGACCGCTGGAAAGGAAACAGAAGGAGACACCAGCCCTGACCTCTGAGCTATCCGGGATCGGCTGGAGCCCATCACAGCGGGACACGGCACTCCAAAGGCAGTGTAATTTCAGTGAGTAAAGAACTCGAACTGTACACTCTGTGTCGTCCCATCATTGCTGGCGCTCCCATCATTGCGCCTCTGCACCATAGGCGACCATTACTCCCACCATCCTCCCTGGGGCCTAAGCTCTGCCTGTGGAGAGTTGTACCATCTGAGCTGCATTATCATCCGCCCCAGAGAAGATCTCCCGGTGCGGCGGCTAATACTGGCCGCACACCACAGGTGGCTTCACGAACAACTACTCCCATCATCCCCATCCCCATCTTTATTGACACCAATGAAGTCACGGAACCGGGTCAGGCCGCTGTGACATCCCAAATTGGCCCGGTGACGAGCAGTCCTCTACAAGGGCCCCGTGGGCGCGTCAGTAACACAGAACAGAGTGAATATTTCCCAGTCTGTGCCTATGGACAGAAGTGGTTCTTCTTTGAAACCTTGCAGCCCCTTTAAGTCCTCCAGTCCTCAGTGGTGTCCAGTGCACTTTGCAATAGTCAGTGTCTGCAATGGAGCAGCTGCTTGTGGTGACTGCGGCCCCAGGTAGCGAGGATATCATCATTGAAGGTAGATTAGACTGACGTGTGTCTGCAGGAATTAGGCTGGGGAGTCCCAGTGAGGATGCGGCTCTATTAAGACCACATGACGGCCGGGCTGGGTTACAAATGTTTTCATTGTGTTCTATGAGGGTTGCCATGCCTGAGCGCATAACACACTGATGTAAGGCAGACTGTGGTCCTCCTGCATTAGAGGCTTCTTAGCGGGGATCTTAGAAAACACGTCTTAGCTTACAACTCAAGTGGCTTCGACAACGTCTACAGAATGAAATAAATGCTGAACAAGGAAAATATACATTTACATCGTATAGATGCTCCATAGAGACGAGCAAAGGCTAAAGTACACTATATGTATTAGCTAAGGACATGGCAAAGATAGTGTGAAATACCGCAGCACATCGGGGTCCTCCCGTTATAGCACCTCACATAGTGCACTAGGCCCTAATGCTGCCATCCAGTGCCCTCCAAAATAATATATCCTATTCATAATACATCCCGGTCAGTTTTGTAAGCACAGATAGTACTGCCTCTCTGTTTTTCCCTTTAAATTATATAAAGACAGATAGTACTACCTCCCTACTTCTTAGTACAGATAGTACCGCATCGCTTTTTTTCCCTTTAAATTATATAAAGACAGATAGTAACTACCTCCCTACTTCTTAGTACAGATAGTACCGCATCGCTGTTTTTCCCCTTTAAATTATATAAAGACAGATAGTACTACTTCCCTACTTCTTAGTACAGATAGTACCGCATCGCTGTTTTTCCCTTTAAATTATATAAAGACAGTAACTACCTCCCTACTTCTTAGTACAGATAGTACCGCATCGCTGTTTTTCCCTTTAAATTATATAAAGACAGTAACTACCTCCCTACTTCTTAGTACAGATAGTACCGCATCGCTGTTTATCCCCTTTAAATTATATAAAGACAGATATTACTACCTCCCTACTTCTTAGTACAGATAGTACCGCATCGCTGTTTTTCCCCTTTAAATTATATAAAGACAGATAGTACTACTTCCCTACTTCTTAGTACAGATAGTACCGCATCGCTGTTTTTCCCTTTAAATTATATAAAGACAGTAACTACCTCCCTACTTCTTAGTACAGATAGTACCGCATGGCTGTTTTTCCCTTTAAATTATATAAAGACAGTAACTATCTCCCTACTTCTTAGTACAGATAGTACCACATCGCTGTTTTTCCCCTTTAAATTATATAAAGACAGATATTACTACCTCCCTACTTCTTAGTACAGATAGTACCGCATCGCTGTTTTTCCCTAAATTATATAAAGACAGATAGTAACTACCTCCCTACTTCTTAGTACAGATAGTACTATCTCCTTGTTTCACTTAGTGAATAATGTAGGCATTGATATTGTCTTTTCCTATAAACGATGAAGACACAGATTTTACAGTCTCCCTGTAAACTATGTACCTTCTTATCTGTTTCTCTAATGATGTAGGCACAGATAGTAATGCCTCCCTGTTTCATCATGTAAAAGATGTAGGTACAGATAGTACTGCCTCCCTTTCTCCCCCTATAAATAAATGATGTAGGTACAGATAGTACTGCCTCCCTTTCTCTTCTTGTAAATTATGTGGGTACAGATAGTACTGCCTCCCTGTGTCTCCCTTTAAAGGATGTAGTCAATGAAGGTTCTTCCTCCCTGTAAAATATGTAAGCATGTATAGTATTACCTCTTTGTTTTTACATCATTTACAGGGAGAGACAGATAGTACTGTATCCCTGTTTCCCTTTGTAAATGATGTTGGTAGAAATATTAACACTTTCCTGACTCACCTTGAAAATAATATTCACGCAGATTGTATGCTTCTTGTATGCAATGCATGCAGAGATATCACTGCTTCCCTGCTCACTCCTGATATGATGTAGATAGTTAGTACAGCCTCCCATTTTCGCCCTATAATTGATGTAGACTTTGATTGTACAGATTTTCTGTAACTCATAAAAGTACAGATAATACTATCTCCCTATCTGTTTTTGTGAAGAATGTAGGTAAAGATAGTACTGCCTCCATGTCTCTTCCTTAAAATTATGTAATCACAGATAGTATCACATATTCAGGGTAAAGATGATGAATGTATGAATGCTGGGAGTTTGAGGGCTAACAGTCCCTACTGATCTTAAGAAAAGGCCCCCCAAAGTCCCTTGTGAGCATGTCAATGAAGCAGAAGTTGCACATGCTCAGTAACGTGTCAGTGAAGCAGAGGTTGCACATGCTCAGGTAACCTGTCAATGAAGCAGAAGTTGCACATGCTCAGTAACCTGTCAATGAAGCAGAGGTTGCACATGCTCAGTAACCTGTTAATGAAGGAGGTGGTTGCACATGCTCAGTAACCTGTCAATGAAGCAGAGGTTGCACATGATCAGTAACATGTCAATGAAGGAGGAGGTTGCACATGCTCAGGTAACCTGTCAATGAAGCAGAGGTTGCACATGCTCAGTAACATGTCAATGAAGGAGGAGGTTGCACATGCTCAGGTAACCTGTCAATGAAGCAGAGGTTGCACATGCTCAGTAACATGTCAATGAAGGAGGAGGTTGCACATGCTCAGTAACATGTCAATGAAGCAGAGGTTGCAAATGCTCAGGTAACCTGTCAATAAAGCAGAGGTTGCACATGCTCAGTAACATGTCAATGAAGGAGGAGGTTGCACATGCTCAGTAACATGTCAATGAAGCAGAGGTTGCAAATGCTCAGTAACATGTCAATGAAGCAGAGGTTGCACATGCTCAGTAACATGTCAATGAAGCAGAGGTTGCACATGCTCAGTAACCTGTCAATGAAGCAGAGGTTGCACATGCTCAGGTAACCTGTCAATGAAGCAGGAGGTTGCACATGCTCAGTAACATGTCAATGAAGCAAATGTTGCACATGCTCAGTAACATGTCAATGAAGCAGAGGTTGCACATGCTCAGTAACATGTCAATGAAGCAGAAGGTTGCACATGCTCAGTAAAGCTTTATTCATACAGGAAACTTTGAGCCTGCTGTTCTCCGGATTACTGGGGATCCCAGCAACTGTATTCTACAGGATCATACACTTATTATTTATCTTGTGGATAAGTGACATATATTGTTCATGGAAAAACCCTTTAAGCCCTTTCCCTTTTGTTTTGCAGTCCTCAGTGATGTCGGTCTGTTTTGCTCGTTTTCATCCAAATCTGGTGATTGGTGGGACATACTCGGGCCAGATAGTGCTATGGGATAACCGCAGTCACAGGAGGACTCCAGTTCAGAGGACGCCGCTTTCGGCTGCAGCGCACACGGTGAGCTTCAAATTTCGACCAAACCCCTCATTTTGGTATTTATCGTAGCCCCTTCTTATAACACTACTATACAAATTATCATCTATCCACTGGTCATTGGATCATCTTTCTGATCAAAAAGGATACAGAATTATCAGAATATGTGTATATATTAGAATAATTATATCAGGATAGATGGTAACCTTCTAATCTGACCACTGAGACCTCACCATCGATCCCGAGAATGGAGTTCTGAAGTGTCCCAATTTGGCTGTGCATATGTTCCAACTCCATTTATTGCCTATGTACCATTGACAATGAATAGAGACAATTCAGATGTCATGATGACTATGGGATAGCGGGGAACCAGGGCTCTTAAGCTGCCCCTAAAGCTATGGGGCCCTATGCTATCCCTAATCTCAGGGATACTCCTGATGGTGAAGAGGCCTGAGTCTCCTTCCAACAGAGGTAAACTTAACAACTGCACCAAGCAATGAGCACAACTTTCACTAGTAACTCTGGGACTCAACACCTCACAGACCAACAAAGAAAAACTATATCTGGTATGGGTAGAAGGTTTCAACCAGGGTAGGGGGTCCTATGCTATTCCTAATCTCAGGGATACTCCTAATGGTGGAGACACCTGAGTCTCCTTCCTGGCCCTGCCCCTGACCAGTCCTGATCTAATTCCCCCTCCCACTCTCCCCAGGGAGGGACAGGAGCGTAATGAAACCCACAGATAAAGACAAATAAGGGAAAACCAAAACTCTGTCAGACCGCACGCACACACAAAGGTTAAGACAATAAGAGATTCAGGAGGAAAAACAAGAGCAGGAGGGAAGCTACAAAACAACAGGGGTAAACTGCACAGCCACAACAATCAGAAAGTCTTAAGGTGGCATCACACGGTACGATCTATCGAGCGATCGTACCCGCCCCCGTCGTTTGTGCGTCATGGGCAATTTGTTGCTCGTGGTGCACAAAGTCGTTAACCCCCGTCACACGTACTTACCTCCCGAACGACCTCACTGTGGGCAGCGAACATCCTCTTCTTGAAGGGGGAGGGACGTTCGGGTCACAGTGACGTCACACAGCGGCTGCCCAATAGAAGCGGAGGGGCGGAGATGAGCGGGACGTAAACATCCCACCCACCTCCTTCCTTCCGCATAGCTGGCGGGACGCAGGTAAGCTGTGTTCATCGTTCCCGGGGTGTCACACGGAGCGATGTGTGCTGCCTCTGGAACGACGAACAACCGGCGCGCAGAAGGAGGGACGACTTTATGAAAATGAGCGACGTGTCAACGAGCAACGATAAGGTGAGTAGTTTTGCTCGTTCACAATCGATCGTAGCTGTCACACGCTACGATATGTCTAACGATGCCGGATGTGCGTCACGGAATCCATGACCCCGACGACATATCGCCCGATATATCGTAGCGTGTGACGCCGCCTTTAGACACCACACCACAAAAACTATAGCTGGCATAGGTGGAAGGATTCAACCAGCATAAATAGGAGGGGAGCAGATGTGATAGGCTTCCCCACAACATGTGATCAAAGGAGCAAGCAGACCAGCAGAGATTAACTCTTGCTAGCCTGCCTATGAATCAGCACACAGCAGGTCGCCACTCAAGTCTGCCTGTGGTGACCCCAGACACCAGAGAAACCATCGGGCGGACTGTCAGAATCTACAATCTGAACAGAGCCCAATGCCGCCATCACAGTTTGCAAAGTTTGTGCAAAACTCATGATTTTTCGAGCCAGTTTTTGGTCTGCAGTTTTGGACTCCTTATAAGTAACAACTCTCCTTAAATTCCATCATTAGCAAATGACTCCAATATCAGGATAAATAGAATTTCCGTAGAACTTGCAACCTCTATTTCTATGCAGTGCAGCGTGTTGTCCTGCCTATATACTGACTATTCGGACCCCTGTGAATGATAATGGCTATCATAGGGTTGTGCCTGTCTTTTCCAGCATCCTATCTACTGTGTGAATGTGGTGGGGACGCAGAACGCGCACAACCTTATTACGGTTTCCACTGACGGTAAATTGTGCTCCTGGAGTTTGGATATGCTCTCAGCTCCACAGGTGGGTGTTTATTTTGCTCCATGAGAACCACTCTGCCTAATGCATTAATGGACACGGCCTGCGAGTGCCTGAAACCGGTGGATATAAGTAGAACAGTCATACTTTCTGCTAACAGGAAAAACGTACGCTTATGAAGGCCTCAGCAAAACTGTATTTCGAGAAACAAAAAAAATAAATGCCTGAAAAATGAAGAAAAAAAAATTAGGACCTCTAGGATCATTTCAAGTAGTGGTGGATAGAAAGTTAGGAAGAGGTGACAAATCCTTATTACTTTCTGAAAACATTTCCAACTTTCATGAGTTTCCTTAACTTTTATACTTTCTAGAAACTCTGAAAACTTTTTGATACTTTTTAGAAACTCAAAGGACTTCTTCAGCTCTCCAGGGGTTACTTTTTCTTAATGATTAGTAATGGGTCGAACCCGAACAGTAAACTTCGGGATCCATACCGGACACCCAGTGTCTGTGCACGGACGTCAAACACGGACTTCTCAGGGAAGTCCATGTTACTGTTTGGATTCGGCCACCCGGATAAAAAGAAAGGCAAAATAAGGATTAAAGCAGGACAGTTATTTGTGCAGAGTCTGCTGCTTGGCTGGCACACTGCTTCACGGTCCGCTCATTAAAACTCATGCATATTCACTGCTTCCCCCACCCACCCTCTGTGACAGTGTCTGTGATTGGTTGCAGTCAGACTGCTGGTGTTCCGGTATCTATGAATGGTTGCCCTCACAGTAGCTGTCTGGTTCCTGAAAATGGAGTGTAAAAATAAATGAATAATTGGATTTTGATACCTAGCTCAAATAGAGCAGACAGCTGGATGCTGCAGCCCTTAGCTGTGTCCGTTATCTTGGCTGTGTATCAAAATACGAGGGACCCCATGTGGATTTTTTAAAATTAAGTAATTTTTTTTTTTTTTTTAAAACGGCGGGTGGTCCTCCCAATTTTGATACTCAGCTAAGATAAAGCAGAAAGCTGGGGGTTGGTATTTTCAGGCTAGGAAGGCCCATGGTTATTGGGCCATCCTCAGTCTATAAATAGCAGCACACATCTGCCCCAGGATTGGCGTATCCATTAGATGCACCAATCTTGACACTTACCCAGCCCATCCCAATTGCCTTGGTGCAGTGGCAATCGGGGTAATATAAGGGGTTAATGACAGCTGTGATTTGTCACAAAATGACAAAGCCTGAGGTTAGTAATTGGGAAGGGTCTATGAGACCCCCATACTAATGGTATAAGTAAAAAGAAATAAACACAAAACACAGAGAAAAATCCTTTATTCATAAAAAAACCCCACCCTTTTTAACCAAAACCCCAAAATGCTTCTACAGGTCTGATGTAATCCACAGACACGTCGTCCCATGACAATCACAACTTTACTACATCCTGAGGTCGCAGTGCGCAGTCACACCGATCACTGTGGTACCAGGGACACAATGACGGAGCCGCAGCTGTGAGATAGCTGATGTCAGTAAGTTCACCTGAGGTTACAGCTGGCTGTTCCCATGGTACCCCAGCTGTGACCTCGGGTGAACTCATTGACCTCACCTCAGGTGAAGTCCAATTAATAACCATGGGCCTCCCCAGCCTGAGAATACCAGCTCCTAGCTGTCTGCTTTATCTTGATGGGGTATCAAAATTGGGGGAACCACGTGTGGTTTTTTCCAATTCTTTAATTTTACACTCCACTTCTGGGACCCAGACAGTGACTGTGAGGGCAATCAAATCAAAGACGCCAGCATCTCAGCTGTCTAATTGCAACCAATCACAGATGCTGTCACAGAGGGTGGGCGGGGTAAGCAGTGCATATTCATGAGCTCTAATGAGTGGACCTAGAAGCAGTGTGACAGGCCTGTGGGAGACTCTAAGTATTGTTCTGCTTTAATCCCCATTTTGCTTCTTTTTGCAGGCCCCTAGCCCTTACTAACACCATTTTAGACTTAAGGGTACTTTACACGCTGCGATATCGGTACCGATATCACTAGTGAGTGTACCCGCCCTCGTCAGTTGTGCGTCACGGGTAAATCGCTAATACCGTCACATGGACTTACCTTCCCTGCGACGTCGCTGTGGCCGGCGATCCACCTCCTTTCTAAGGGGGCGGTTCGTGCAGAGTCAAAGCACACGTCACACGGCAGCCATCCAATAGCAGAGGAGGGGCGGAGATGAGCGCCTGGAACATGCCGTCCACCTCCTTCCTTCCTCATTGCCGGTGGACGGAGGTAAGGAGATGTTTGTCGCTCCTGCGGTGTCACACATAGCGATGTGTGGTGCCGCAGGAACGACGAACAACATCGTACCTGCAGCAGCAACGATAATTGGAAAAGGAGCGACGTGTCAACGAGCAACGATTTTTCACGTTTTTGAGCTCGTTGATCGTTGCTCCTTGGTGTCACACGCTGCAATGTTGCTAACGGTGCCGGATGTGCGTCACTAACGACATGACCCCAACGATATATCGTTAGCAATGTCGCAGCGTGTAAAGCACCCTTTAGACGTAGATGGGGATCGGTGTCCAGGGTCAAGTTTGGGTTCAGGTCCGGTCTCAAGACAGATTATTTTTTAAAGGTCCGTCTGGACCTCTGAACCCGAACATCCACCGGTTCACCCATCTCTTTTAATTATACTTTCTAGAGACCTCGAATACTTCTCGATCCCTTCAAATTGTTTTTTTTTTAATCTTATTGATATTTTCTTTATAATTTCTAGAAATGATGAAGACTTCTCCAGATGTTCAAGTTACTTTACTTTTTTTTCAGACTTTTTTTGATGCTTTCTAGAAATGCTAAAGAATTTTCCCGATCTTCAAGAGTTATTTTATGTGTTTTCATTTGTTTCTTAATACTTCCTTGCAATTTTCAAGACTTGTTCAGTTCAAGAACATTTCATCTAGCGGTGAATGGAAAGTTGAGAATCCTTCTGTCTTGACCACTAATGTCACAGTTTAATTTCTAGAAATTTTTCAGTCTTTTCCAGCTCTTCAAAAGCTACTTTATTTTCTTGATACTATCTAGCAACCCTAAAGAGTTAATTTTAATACTTGATTCTTTCTAGAATATCTGAGGTCTTTTCTAGCTCTTCAAAAGTCACAGTAGTTTCTTGATACTTTGTAGAAATCCTGAAGACTTCTCTAGCTTTTCAATAGTTAATTTATCTTATTGATACTGTCTACAGATCTTGAAGAATTCTCTAGCTCTTCAAATATTATCTTATTTAATATTTTCTTCATTCTTCATAGAGAATTCTGAAGACTTTGAAAACTTCTTAAGTTAATTAACTTTTTCATACTTTTTTGACACTTTCTAAAGACATTTCCAGCTTTTCTTTCTCCTTGATTTGTTCTAAAAACCATAAAGACTTCTCAAGCTCTTAAAGAGTTTTTTTTTATTTTTGACACTTGCAAACATTTTGAAGACTTGACCTATCTCATCAAGAGTCATTTTATTTTGTAGATCCTTTTTTGACATTTTCTAGAATCCCTGAAGACTTTTTCAGCACTTCAAGACTTCATTTCTCCGTGATACTTTCTTGAAGGCTCTTTCTGCTCTTCAGGGTTATCTTCTACAAACTTTTTAGAAATCCCGTTTCCAACTTTGATTCTAAAAGAATTGTTTTTGTTTTGTTTTTTAATCTTAAAAATACTTTATAGTCATTTTGAAGACTTCTCCAGTTGTTTAAGAGTTTTTAAAAAAAATCTACCTCACACTTTCAAGACTTCTCTTGGTCTTCAAGTGTTGCTTTGTATTCTTCATACTTCCTATTATTGATACTTGCATAACTGTAATTTTGAGTTTTGTACTTCATTTAGTATATACAAGATTATCAGTAATTGTTGTTATATATATATAGAATATATATACAGTACAGACCAAATGTTTGGACACACCTTCTCATTCAAAGAGTTTTCTTTAATTTCAGTACTCTGAAAATTGTAGATTCACATTGAAGTGTGAAACAACTGAAAATATGTCTTATATTTTAGGTTCTTCACAGTAGCCACCTTTTGCTTTGATTGCTGCTTTGCACACTCTTGGCATTCTCTTAATGAGTTTCAAGAGGTAGTCACCGGAAATGGTCTTCCAACAGTCTTGAAGGAGTTCCCAGAGATGCTTAGCACTTGTTGGCCCTTTTGCCTTCACTCTGCGGTCCAGCTCACCCCAAACCATCTCGATTGGATTCAGGTTTGGTTACTGTGGAAGCCAGGTCATCTGGCGTAGCACCCCATCACTCTCCTTCTTAGTCAAATAGCCCTTACACAGCCTGGAGGTGGGTTTGGGGTCATTGTCCTGTTGACAAATAAATGATGGTTCAACTAAACGCAAACCGGATGGAATAGCATGCCGCTGCAAGATGCTGTGGTAGCCATGATGGTTCTGTATGCCTTCAATTTTGAATAAAACCCCAAAATTGTCACCGGCAAAGCACCCCCACACCATCACACCTCCTCCTCCATGCTTCACGGTGGGAACCAGCCATGTAGAGTACATCCGTTCATCTTTTCTACAAAGACACGGTGGTTGGATTCAAAGATCTCAAATTTGGACTCATCAGACCAAGCACAGATTTCCACTGGTCTAATGTCCATTCCTTGTGTTCTTTAGCCCAAACAAGTCTCTTCTGCTTGTTGCCTGTCCTTAGCAGTGGTTTCCTAGCAGCTATTTTACCATGAAGGCTGCTGCACAAAGTCTCCTCTTATCACTTGCTCTAGAGATGAGAAGGTGTGTCCAAACTTTTGGTCTGTACTATATATACACAGTATATATATATGTATATATATATATCTATATATATAATTGCCTTATTCTGTCTGTCTGTCTGTCTGTCATGCTCCAAAATTGTGTCACGGTGACAGTGTCACCGTGACATGTCCTTACGGTGACACAAAGCTGATTGGCCGCTGGGTTCGCCATGGCCCCGCCCCCCCACACGGATTGGCCTCTCGCCCCGGCTGCGCCCCCACACGGATTGGCCAGCCGCTCGCCCAGGCTCTGCCCCCCCCCACAGATTGGCCTCTTGCCCCGGCACCCTGCAGGCATTGGCAACTCGCCCACGCCACGCCCCGCCCCCCTCACGCAATAGACGTTAGCTCTCGCCCACCCCCCCCCCGCATTGCCCGAACTGACACGGTCACGGAGCCACGAATCCCAGGTGAGTACTGTACTCCCCCCCCCTTTCCCCCCTCCCCAACGGGAGCCCACATCAGCGTACGCCGCCGCCGTATGCTGGTGTGGGCTCCCGTGCGAGCGGGGGACGTGTTGCGCTGGTAACCATGCTTGCATAGTTACCAGTAAATCAAGGTCCTGCAGCGGCGCGACTTCCACACGCACAAACATAACAGCACACACACACGCATACACACACACATCAGATCGCACTCACTCTCACAAACACCTCACACACACCTCACACACACATCGCATCCACATACTCACAGCATCCGGCGATATCGCTTGCTTCTCGGCCTCGATACTGTGCTGTTGTGATCTTCCAGGACCTGACGGAGGATCACATGGCCAGAGGCATGTGGTATGTCCGGATGTTGTGAGTATCAGCGCGTATGTGCGATATCGTCAGTGTCTGTGAGTGGATGCGATCGGGTGTGTGTGAGTGGATGCGATCGGGTGTGTGTGAGTGGATGCGATCGGGTGTGTGTGAGTGGATGCGATCGGGTGTGTGTGAGTGGATGCGATCGGGTGTGTGTGAGTGGATGCGAGGGGCTGAGGCTGGGGACAGAGAGGGGCTGAGGCTGGGGACAGAGAGGGGCTGAGGCTGGGGACAGAGAGGGGCTGAGGCTGGGGACAGAGAGGGGCTGAGGCTGGGGACAGAGAGGGGCTGAGGCTGGGGACATAGAGGGGCTGAGGCTGGGGACAGAGACGGGCTGAGGCTGGGGACAGAGAGGGGCTGAGGCTGGGGACAGAGAGGGGCTGAGGCTGGGGACAGAGAGGGGCTGAGGCTGGGGACAGAGAGGGGCTGAGGCTGGGGACAGAGACGGGCTGATGCTGGGGACAGAAGGCTGATGCTGCGGGTAGAGAGGCTGATGCTGGTGCAGCATGGGGGATGGATTAGAATGGGGGGTGCGCAGCATGGGGGATGGAGCACGTTTGGGAGTGCGCAGCATGGGGAATGGAGCACGTTTGGGAGTGCGCAGCATGGCGGATGGAGCACGTTTGGGAGTGCGCAGCATGGCGGATGGAGCACGTTTGGGAGTGCGCAGCATGGCGGATGGAGCACGTTTGGGAGTGCGCAGCATGGCGGATGGAGCACGTTTGGGAGTGCGCAGCATGGCGGATGGAGCACGTTTGGGAGTGCGCAGCATGGCGGATGGAGCACGTTTGGGAGTGCGCAGCATGGCGGATGGAGCACGTTTGGGAGTGCGCAGCATGGCGGATGGAGCACGTTTGGGAGTGCGCAGCATGGCGGATGGAGCACGTTTGGGAGTGCGCAGCATGGCGGATGGAGCACGTTTGGGAGTGCGCAGCATGGCGGATGGAGCACGTTTGGGAGTGCGCAGCATGGCGGATGGAGCACGTTTGGGAGTGCGCAGCCTGGCGGATGGTGCACGTTTGGGAGTGCGCAGCATGGCGGATGGTGCACGTTTGGGAGTGCGCAGCATGGCGGATGGTGCACGTTTGGGAGTGCGCAGCATGGCGGATGGTGCACGTTTGGGAGTGCGCAGCATGGCGGATGGTGCACCATGGGAAGTGCGCAGCATGGGAGATGGAGCACGATGGGGAGTGCGCTGCATGTGGGGATGGAGCACAATGGGAAGTGCACAACACACCACACACACACACACACACTGGGAACCACAAACAACTGCCCTACACAGACACCTACACACACAGACAACGCTGCACACACACAACACCCAACACACAAACACCGCGGCACACACAAATATACGCACATACCGCACAACACACACATTGCACAAAACATACCTCCCCCCAAAACACACCACACACACACAAACCGCGCAACACACAACGCTACAGACACACAGCGCTCCACAAACAACGCAACACACATACAACACCGCTCTCACCCCCGTCACACCCAGACAACACCCAGAACATGTACAGCGCCCTACACAAACACTTGGTAACTACACACAACATATATATATATATAACAAAAATCATACATGAACTACACAATACGTAAATTCTAGAATACCCGATGCGTAGAATCGGGCCACCTTCTAGTATATATATATATATATATATATATCTCTATCAGATCAGTTTTCTAATCTAGTTCATTTTATTCTAGGAAAGTATGGAGCTGGTGTACAATAAATCCAAGTCAGTAGCCGTTACCGGGATGGCGTTCCCCACAGGAGACGTTAACAATTTTGTAGTCGGGAGCGAGGAGGGGACGGTTTACGCTGCGTGTCGTCATGGAAGGTATTGTCACGTGTTGTATTTTTTTTTATCTGTGCCACCAAATTAGTAAAATAAATATGTCACATGCTTTCACAGAGATACAGGTCTTTACCCCCACAGAATAGGGTGGGTCAGGAAATGCATATTGACATTTTTCTGGGTGTATATCATATTGTTCCTGTCCTGCCTTATAGAGCTATTTATACCTTGCCAACCTCTAATAATAACAATGAAATGACTCTGCTGACTCTGTCCGAGTCTATACTGTAAACCTAGAATAACAGAAAATGGGACGCACCTGTTCCACGTATTGTGTTTGATATTGGGGAGCAGTGCAGAACTGAAATATATTTGGCCTATTCTACACATTAAAAAAACAACCCACAATAAAGGATAAAAAAAATGAAAGAAAATGATTTTGCAGCAAAAAAAACACCACGAAGGGCAGATGAAGACAACATGGAAATATGAAACACACTACAACACTACATTTTTTATTTTTTTCACCTTTAGTGCATTTTTAGATGCTCTCCTCTTCACAGCTCTTACAGTAGAGAACATTCCTCTATGGTGTATTGATTTTACAGTAGAGAAGCTTCCTCTATGCTGATCTCCTTTTACAGTAGAGAACCCTCCTTTTATTTTGCTGCTCTTACAGTAGAGAACTTTCCTCCATTCTTTACTCATTTTACAGTAGAGAACCCCCATTTATGCTTCACTGCCCTTACAGTAGAGAACCCTCCTACACATTTTGCTGCTCTTACAGTAGAGAACTTTCCTCCATGCTTTACTCATTTTACAGTAGAGAACCCCCATTTATGCTTCACTGCTCTTACAGTAGAGACCCCTCCTACACATTTTGCTGTACTTACACTAAGGAACCTCCTTAAATGCTTTACTAATGTTACAGTAGAGAACCCTCCACTATGCTTCACTGCTCTTACAGTAGAGAACCCTTTTTTATATATTGCTGCTTTTACAATAGAGCACTCTCCTCTATGTGTTACTGATTTTACAGTAGAGACCCCTTTTATATTTTGCTGCTATTACAGTAGAGAACCCTCCTCTATGCTTAACTGATCTTACAGTAAAGAACCTGTCTTTATATTTTGCTACTCTTACAGTAAAGTAGTCTCTTCTATGCTTTACTGATTTTACAGTAGAGAACCCTTCTTTATACTTTGCTGCCTTTACAGTAGAGCACTTGCCTTTATATTTTGTTGTTCTTAAAGCAGAGACCCTTCCTCCATGATTTACTGATATTATAATAGTTAATCCTCATCTATGCTTTACTTTTCTTAAACTAGAGAACCATCCTTTATATTTTGCTGCTCTTACAGTAGAGAACCCACCTCTACTTTTTATCTTTTCCATTATGCGCTGCCAAATAAGGTATACAAATTAGCTTTCAACATAGAAGAAATAAAGTTGTGTCTTTAGTGCCAGCTATTGGGGGTAGTTTAATTTTTGAGGAGATTTTAGCTTTGCATATATCTTTAAAGAGGACCACCCACCACAATTTTCATATATAAACTAAAGCCAGTGCTATACTGGTGCTATCATGCTGATTCTATACATACCTGTAGTTGTGAGATCAGATGTATAGTTTCTGAAATATAGGCAATTAAAGTTTGTGAAATACACTGTTTTTTGATTGATAGCAGCTACAGAATATCTAATAGGTGGGTCGGGTTTTGGTATTTATTCCCGCCCCTGTCTGCCTGTTTTTCCTCTCCCTATTTCTGTTATTACAGGGGAAGAAAAGAAGGAGGGAGGACAGGGGGAGGAAGGACAGGCAGACAGACAGGGGCGGGAATAACTAGCAAAACCCGGCCCACTTATTAGATATTCTGTAGCTGCTGTCAATCAAATAACAGTGCATTTCTTTACTTGCCTATATTGCAGAAACTATACATCCGATCTCACAACTAAAGATATGTATAGAATCAGCATGATAGCGCCACTATAGCGCTGGCTTTAGTTGATATAGGAAAATCCTGGTGGCTGGTCCTCTTTAATCATATTGCAAAGCTCGTTAAAGGGTCAGACATACCTACTATTGATATGTGGCACTTGGGAGACAATTTACTTTCTTGAGGAAAGTTAATTTGCATGCTTACAATCCAAATCTAGATTGAGCAGAGCAATCTTCCTACGCTGTGTTGTGATGGCTCCTGGGTGCTGCAGCTCAGCTTCTATTAACCCCATCAGAGCTGGAGCCAGAAATGAGGATGTGCTGCTAGAGCACGATAAAAGGTAATATTGCTGAAATAACATAATAGATGTGTGGAGAGGCACCTATTAGCAAGATTTATGAGGAAAAAAAAATCAGTTTTGGTAACTGGATAACTTCTTTAAAGGGAATGTTAGCGGCGCTGCAGTACCCAAGAACGGCCACTACACGATGTATAGCGCTATATCCAGCTTTTAGAGGATTGCTGGGGGTCTCCAGGTGTCATAGCCCCTCCGATCTGATAATGATCACCTCTGTGTCTTTAAAACCCCCTGATTGACCATTTTTTTTTTTCACATTCTGCAAGAATCAGTTGAAACTACTGGTTTTTTTTTTCTGTCGACTTAATAGAAGGCAGATGTTGTGCATTTAGTAATTGAACTTTACAATGTGTGTGCAGCAAAGCCGGCATCAGCGAAGTGTTTGAGGGCCACCAGGGCCCAATCACCGGACTCAACTGCCACAGTGCCGTGGGCGCCGTTGACTTCTCCCATCTGTTCCTGACGTCATCCTTCGACTGGACGGTCAAGCTGTGGACCACTAAGGTGAGACCCGCCCCTGAACCTTTCCAAAAATTCTATTTATTTATTTATTTTTTTTCCCCCTTGATTTCCGTACTGGACTCCGGCCAACCTATGTGTGAAAATAATAAAAGTTGGGTTTGTATCTTATTTTTTTATTAAAATTTCCTTTTTTTTTTTTTTTTTTTAACCCAGTCCCCATTAATACGGACCATGTGTCAGAAAGCTATGAAAGTTGCAGGAGGGGTAATGAGAATATTGTCGGCCCGCGGATCACATTTCGTACATATGGCAATGTGATACCGTTGACGGAGCGTTACATGAAGATGGCATCTAGTGATCTGAGGACTAATTTCGCCAATTTTTTTTTTAACATTTGGAAATTCTAAACTTGTATGAAAGGTTCCGTCCTCGCAAGTGGCTTCTATTAAGTCTCCATTACCATTTGGTACCTGCGAACTTCGGCTTGGAAGAAATGGGAATTCCTGGCCTCCTGCGGAGGAATATATAGTTTAGTTTTGTTGGAATGGAGACTTGAGAATGTATCGTCTTCATCTTCAGGGGTGTAACAAGAAATCATTGGGCCCCGTTGACTCGGTAAAGAATGTGACCCTCTTCTTTTTATATTTTGCTGCTCTTACAGAAGAGAACTCACCTTTATATTTTGTTGCTCTTAAAGCAGAGACCCTTCCTCCATGATTTACTGATTTTATAATAGTTAATCCTCATATATGATTTACTTCTCTTAAAGTATCAATAGAGCTTCAAAAGCAGAAATCCAGACCCAAAAAGGGCCAGTTCCTGCGTCTTCATGGGCCATCTAACCTTTGCTGCGACTTGTGGCCATTATATGGCAGTTACTCTTTTGGACTGAATGGGACAAAGTAGTCTTGGAAATGTCCAAATGGGATCAACGGGTCGAAATTTATGCACTTTTTCTGATGCAAACAAGTTGCAAATTTTGGCAACAATTTGCAACTTTTTGCAACTTTCCGGTTCTCGCAACATTTTAACACAAACTTGCCCTAGGAACAAACTAAGCAACCCAGTATTATTTAGCAGTTTATGGTGGTATTACTTAGAAATTGTGTGGGAACTATATAGCAGTATTTTGTGAGCCCTTTAATGAAGTGTTATTTGGGTTCCGCGTATTATTTGGAAACTTGATTATGGGGGTTATTTTGGACTCTATTACCTTTGTGTTGTATGGCAGTATTTCTAGTCTGAAATGATGACTATCATTACTGCTTTTACAATAGAAAACCGTCTTTGTGTTACAGCTCTAAAAAGCAGAGAACCCTACCTATGCCTTAGTGCTCTTACAGTAAAGAACCCTCTGCTGTGTTTTACTGGTTTTACAGTAGAAAACCTTCCTCTCTGCTTTACAGCTATAAAAAGTAGATAAAACTCATCTATGCTTCAGTGCTCTTACACTAAAGAACCGTCTGCTATGCTTTACTGTATTTACAGTAGAGAATCTTCCACTCTGCTTTACTACTGTTACAGGAGAGAACCCTCCTCTACACTGCAGTGCTTTTACACTAAAGAACTCTCTGCTGTGCTTTACTGTATTTACAGGGGAGAATCTTCCTGTCTGCTTTAATGGTGTTAGAGTAGATAACAATCCTCTAAACTGCAGTGCCTTTACACTAAAGAACTCTCTGCTATGCTTTACTGTATTTACAGGACAGAATCTTTTTCTCTGCTTTACTGCTGTTACAGTAGAGAACCCTCCTCTACACTGCAGTGCTTTTACACTAAAGAACTCTCTGCTTTGCTTTACTGTATTTACCGGAGAAAATCTTCCTCTCTGCTATACTGCTATTAGATTAGAGAATCCACCTCTACACTGCAGTGCTCTTACACTAAAGAACTCTCTGCTTTACTGTATTTACCGGAGAAAATCTTCCTCTCTGCTTTACTGCTGTTAGAGTAGAGAACCCTCCTCTACACTGCAATGTTTTTACACTAAAGAACTCTTCTATGCTTTACTGTATTTACAGTATTAAATCTTCCTCTCTCCTTTACTGCTGTTACAGGAAAGAACCCTCCTCTACACTGCAGTGCTCTTACACTAAATAACTCTCTGCTATGCTTTACTGTATTTACAGTAGAGAATCTTCCTTTCTGCTTTATTACTGTTAGAGTAGAGATCCCTCCTCTACACTGCAGTGCTCTTACACTAAAGAACTCTCTGCTATGCTTTACTGTATTTACAGTAGAGAATCTTCCTTTCTGCTTTATTACTGTTAGAGTAGAGATCCCTCCTCTACACTGCAGTGCTCTTACACTAAAGAACTCTCTGCTATGCTTTACTGTATTTACAGGAGAGAATCTTCCTCTCTGCTTTACTGATGTTACAGTAGAGAACACTCCTCTACACTGCAGTGCTTTTTCACTAAAGAACTCTGCTATGCTTTACTGTATTTGAAGTAGAGAATCATCCTCTCTGCTTTACTGCTGTTACAGTAGAGAACCCTCCTCTACATTACAGTGCTCTTACACTAAAGAACTCTCTGCCATGCTTTACTGTATTTCCAGTAGAGAATCTTCCTCTCTGCTTTACTGCTCTTAGGCGGGGCTTTGCACACTACGACATCGCAGGTGCGATGTCGGTGGGGTCAAATTGAAAGTGACGCACATCCGGCATCGCATGCGACATCGTAGTGTGTAAAGCCTAGATGATACGATTAACGAGCGCAAAAGCGTCGTAATCGTATCATCGGTGCAGCGTCGGCGTAATCCATAATTACGCGGACGCGACGGTCCGATGTTGTTCCTCGCTCCTGCGGCAGCACATATCGCTGTGTGTGAAGTCGCAGGAGCGAGGAACATCTCCTACCAGCGTCACCGCGGTTTCCGTAGGATATGCGGAAGGAAGGAGGTGGGCGGGATGTTTACGTACCACTCATCTCCGCCCCTCCGCTCCTATTGGCCGCCTGCCGTGTGACGCCGCAGTGACGCCGCACGACCCGCTCCCTTAATAAGGAGGCGGGTCGCCGGCCAGAGCGACGGTCGCAGGACAGGTGAGTCCATGTGAAGCTGCCGTAGCGATAATATTCGCTACGGCAGCTATCACAAGGATATCACGGCTGCGACGGGGGCGGGGACTATCGCGTGCGACATCGCAGCATCGGCTTGCGATGTCGCAACGTGCAAAGCCCGCCTTAGAGTAGAGAACTCTCCTCTTTGTTTTAATGCTTTAAAAGTAGAGAACCCTCCACTATGTTTTACTGCTCTTACAGTAGAGAATTTTCCTCTATGCTCACAATAAAACACTTTAATCACAAAGTAGTAGATGCCACTTCATTAGGACTCATGTTGACACCCAAATGCAGATTTTTGTAATGTCTCTTTATAATACAATGGCTCATACTTTGCCTCTTTTGTACCTAAAGTCATATCAATTTTTTCTTATGAAAATCTGCACAAGGAAATTGTGATTACTTCAAAAAGAAAAGAAAATGCTTTGTATAGACACCATATGGGGGGATTTATAATGTGCATTTTTAGGGACTCCGCTGCCATTTAGGGTCCATGTGGGAGCCCTTAATATTACACCTTATCAGACAGACCCTTGATACATTCATACATAGTAATTCGGGCACCACTTGCCTTACATAATTTCTTTGCCTTTACAGCAGCTACCTGGCACTGGTGGTAATATACCCAAACTCCATTCATTGTAGATATCCGCAGTGTTTAACCATTTCATGCACTCACAGGCGGTATGTTAGGGAATTACTATTAGAGCAACTTCCTAATATTTCCTACAGAGCGTAACTCCAAGTTGGAGCCGCCGGAGCATGTCTTTCATGAAACAAATCACTTTCTTCATCCCATTAATCCTATTAATCTGTCTCACATTCATCGCGTTCCTAAATTGCAGTCACAGGTACACAATACTCATTGTACTCGCTAGACACATGTTCTGAGCCGCTGAAAGAATTTAATAGCAGTTTCAGCTTCTCGACTGCTGTTTCCGAGGAAATATATAAATTTACTGTTCAATATTTATCCAGAAAAGGTAATTACAGTACCGCGGAACAACCCGACTTGATTTGTATGGAAACACAAAGCGAAAAGGAAAAACAACGGAAACCTATAATTCACCCGCAGCATCAAAATCTAAAATAGTCCGAGAATTTATTTGTTTTTGTGTTTTTGTTTTGTTTTTTTAATTTGTTTATTAAAGGAGTTTTCTTATTTTTTTTACTTTTTTTAAATAGCAAGTTCTGCACCCCCCCTGCACTTCATAATGGTATAGCCTAAAAACAGCCTGGATCAGGAGTATCCTGATTTGACAGTTGTCAAGTCACATGACTTATCTGTTTGATGACTCCCCCCACTAATGTTTCTCATTGGAGGTAGGGCTGAATAGCGGGCGGAGCTTTAGAGCAGGCCATACTAATGAACTGAGCTATACCATTATGCTGCAAATACGGGGGATACTGCCGATATAGAAGCAGGTGTGAGTATAATATATATATAATATATGCAAATCTGCTTTTATATCATCAGCACCACCCCTGCTTTATATATATATATATATATATATATATAATATATATATATATATATATATATATATATATATATATGTGCGTGTGTGTGTGTGTGTGTGTATATATATATATATATATATATATATATATATATATATATATATATATATATATATATATACAGTGCCTACAAGTAGTATTCAACCCCCTGCAGATTTAGCAGGTTTGATAAGATGCAAATAAGTTAGAGCCTGCAAACTTCAAACAAGAGCAGGATTTATTAACAGATGCATAAATCTTACAAACCAACAAGTTATGTTGCTCAGTTAAATTTTAATACATTTTCAACATAAAAATGTGGGTGAATTATTATTCAACCCCTAGGTTTAATATTTTGTGGAATAACCCTTGTTTGCAATTACAGCTAATAATCATCTTTTATAAGACCTGATCAGGCCGGCACAGGTCTCTGGAGTTATCTTGGCCCACTCCTCCATGCAGATCTTCTCCAAGTTATCTAGGTTCTTTGGGTGTCTCATGTGGACTTTAATCTTGAGCTCCTTCCACAAGTTTTCAATTGGGTTAAGGTCAGGAGACTGACTAGGCCACTGCAACACCTTGATTTTTTCCCTCTTGAACCAGGCCTTGGTTTTCTTGGCTGTGTGCTTTGGGTCGTTGTCTTGTTGGAAGATGAAATGACGACCCCTCTTAAGATCCTTGATGGAGGAGCGGAGGTTCTTGGCCAAAACCTCCAGGTAGGCCGTGCTATCCATCTTCCCATGGATGCGGACCAGATGGCCAGGCCCCTTGGTTGAGAAACAGCCCCACAGCATGATGCTGCCACCACCATGCTTGACTGTAGGGATGGTATTCTTGGGGTCGTATGCAGTGCCATCCAGTCTCCAAACGTCACGTGTGTGGTTGGCACGAAAGATCTCGATCTTGGTCTCATCAGACCAGAGAACCTTGAACCAGTCTGTCTCAGAGTCCTCCAAGTGATCATGAGCAAACTGTAGACGAGCCTTGACATGACGCTTTGAAAGTAAAGGTACCTTACGGGCTCGTCTGGAACGGAGACCATTGCGGTGGAGTACGTTAATTATGGTATTGACTGAAACCAATGTCCCCACTGCCATGAGATCTTCCCGGAGCTCGTTCCTTGTTGTCCTTGGGTTAGCCTTGACTCTTCGGACAAGCCTGGCCTCTGCACGGGTGGAAACTTTCAAAGGCTGTCCAGGCCGTGGAAGGCTAACAGTAGTTCCATAAGCCTTCCACTTCCGGATGATGCTCCCAACAGTGGAGACAGGTAGGCCCAACTCCTTGGAAAGGGTTTTGTACCCCTTGCCAGCCTTGTGACCCTCCACGATCTTGTCTCTGATGGCCTTGGAATGCTCCTTTGTCTTTCCCATGTTGACCATGTATGAGTGCTGTTCACAAGTTTGGGGAGGGTCTTAATTAGTCAGAAAAGGCTGGAAAAAGAGATAATTAATCCAAACATGTGAAGCTCATTGTTCTTTGTGCCTGAAATACTTCTTAATACTTTAGGGGAACCAAACAGAATTCTGGTGGTTTGAGGGGGTTGAATAATAAATGACCCTCTGAATAAACTTTTCACAATTTAAAAAAAATCAAAAAAGAAATAACATTCTTTTTTGCTGCATTTCACACTTCCAGGCTGATCTACAGTCCAAATGTCACAATGACAAGTTAATTCCGAATGTGTAAACCTGCTAAATCTGCAGGGGGTTGAATACTACTTGTAGGCACTGTATATATATATATATATATATATATATATATATATATATATATATATATATATATATATATATATATATATACATTACAGACCAAAGGTTTGGACACACCTCATTCAAATTTTCTTTATTTTCAGGACTCTGAGAATTGTAGATTCACAGTGAAGGCATCAAAACTATGAATTAACACATGTGGAATGAAATACTTAACAAAAAAGTGTGAAACAACTGAAAATATGTCTTAAGCCCGCTTTACACGTTGCAATATATCTTACAATCCGTCGTTGGGGTCAAGTTGTAAGTGACGCACATCCGGCATCGTTCGTGACGTATTTGCGTGTGACACCTACGTGCGATCAAGATTGAACGCAAAAACGGTGATCGCAAACTCATCGTATCTTTGTCTAGAATTGAACGTTTTGTTGCACGAACCTAGTCAATTGAAACGTGTGACATCCCTCATACGATTTTGCAAATACAACTTTCAGGCCGGCTTCTCCCTTGCGAGTTTCTCGCAGTAGAGCAATGCGAGAAAATCTCACATTGGAATCGGACACATGTTAGTGAATGATTCGGCTCGCATTTGCGATTTTTTTTTTTTTTCTCAGTCCAGATCGGAATGAGAAAAAAAATCCCAGCATGCTGCTTTTGTCGATCGGTCACTATCTCTGTCCCTCTCTCTCTGTCCATCTCAGTCAGTCTACCCCTCTCTCTCATACTCACCCATCCCCGATCACCAGCGCGGCACTGCACGGCGTTCACACTGCTCTGGCAGCTTCTCCTCTTTTGAAAAAGCCGGCCGCTCATTATTCAATATCGTATTCCCTGCTTTCCCCGCCCACCGGTGCTATGATTGGTTGCAGTCAGACACGCCCCCACGCTGAGTGACAGATGTTTCACTGCACCCAATCACAGCAGCCGGTGGGCGTGTCTATACTGTGCAGTGAAATAAATAATTAAATTAATAAAAAAAAAACGGCGTGCGGTCCCCCCCAATTTTAAAACCAGCCAGATAAAGCCATACGGCTGAAGGCTGGCATTCTCAGGATGGGGAGCTCCACGTTATGGGGAGCCCCCCAGCCTAACAATATCAGTCAGCAGCCGCCCAGAATTGCCGCATACAATAGATGCGACAGTTCTGGGACTGTACCCGGCTCTTCCCGATTTGCCCTGGTGCGGTGGCAATAGGGGTAATGAAGAGTTAATGGCAGCCCATAGCTGCCACTAAATCCTAGATTAATCATTGCAGGCGTCTCCCCGAGATACCTTCCATGATTAATCTGTAAGTTACAGAAAATAAACACACACAACGAAAAATCCTTTATTTGAAATAAAAAACACTAACAAATTCCCTCGTTCACCAATTTAATAAGCCCGGAAAAGCCCTTCATGTCCGGCGTAATCCAGGATGGTCCAGCGTCGCTTCCAGCTCTGCTGCATGGAGGTGACTGGAGCAGCAGCATACACTGCCGCTCCTGTCATCTCCACGCTTCAACTGAGGTGAGTAGCGCGATCAGCTGAGCTTTCACTGAGGTTACTCGCAGCCACCACTGGTTCCAACGGTGGCCGCGGGTAACCTCAGTGACAGCTCAGCTGATCGCGCGACTGTCTTCAGTTGCTGCGTGGAGGTGACAGGAGCGGCAGTGTATTCTGCTGCTCAGGTCACCTTCATGCAGCAGAGCTGGATGCGACGCTGGAGGTCCGTGGATTATGCCGGATATGGAGGGCTTTTCCAGGCTTATTAAATTGTGAACGAGGGAATATTTGTTAGTGTTTTTTATTTCAAATAAAGGATTTTTCGTTGTGTGTGTTTTATTTTCTGTAACTTACAGATTAATCATGGAAGGTATCTCGGGGAGACGCCTGCAATGATTAATCTAGGATTTAGTGGCAGCTATGGGCTGCCATTAACTCTTTATTACCCCTATTTCCACCGCACCAGGGCAAATCGGGAAGAGCCGGGTACAGTCCCAGAACTGTCGCATCTATTGTATGCGGCAATTCTGGGCGGCTGCTGACTGATATTGTTAGGCTGGGGGGCTCCCCGTAACGTGAAGTTCCCCATCCTGAGAATACCAGCCTTCAGCCGTATGGCTTTATCTGGCTGGTTTTAAAATTGGGGGGACCGCACGCCGTTTTTTTAATTATTTATTTCACTGCACAGTATAGACACGCCCACCGGCTGCTGTGATTGGGTGCAGTGAGACACCTGTCACTCAGCGCGGGGGCGTGTCTGACTGCAACCAATCATAGGCGCCGGTGGGCGGGGAAAGCAGGGAATACAAGATTGAATAATGAGCGGCCGGCTTTTTCAAAATAGTAAAAGCCGCCGGAGCAGTGTGAACGCCGTGCAGCGCCGCGCCGGAGATCGGGAGTATGAGAGAGGGCTGCTCAATTCAGTCACTCAGGAGATTAGCGGTCACCGGTGAGTCCTTCATGGGTGACCGCTAATCAGAAGGCGACACAGACAGAGCCACGGGATGACAATGAAGTCGGGTGAAGTTAACCCGAGTTCATTCTGATCGTGCGGCTCTGTCTGTGTCTGCAGTCATCTGCCATTCAGCTCTGCTACATGGCTGTCTGTGTCTGCTGTCAGCGGCCATGTAGCAGAGCTGAATGGCAGATGACATAGTAAAAACTGATCCCCTACGCATTACACAGAACACATGATCTAAAGGATCGCACACAAAATTGATCAATTTAACATAGACTACTAACGCACGTGTGACAGCAAATGAACGACCTACGTGCAATCTCATAAGATCCCATATGCGACCTGGGCGTGTCACATCGCATACGAGATCGCACAACAAATTGCAATGTGTAAAGCTGGCTTTATATTTTAGGTTCTTCAGAGTAGCCCCCTTTTGCTTTGATTACTGCTTTGCACACTCTTGGCATTCTCTTGATGAGCTTCAAGAGGTAGTCACCGGAAATGGTTTTCCAACAGTCTTGAAGGAGTTCCCAGAGATGCTTAGCACTTGTTGGCCCTTTTTCCTTCACTCTGCGGTCCAGCTCATCACAAACCATCTCGATTGGGTTCAGGTCTGGTGACTGTGGAGGCCAGGTCATCTGGCGTAGCACCCCATCACTCTTCTTCTTAGTCAAATAGCCCTTAAGCTCGCTTTACACGCTACGATTTTGCTACAGCGATCTCGTTGGGGTCACGGATTTTGTGATGCACATCCGGCCGCTGTAGCGATCTCGTAGTGTGTGACTCCAAGGAACGATTTTGGATCGTTGCAAAAACGTCCAAAATCGCTCCTCGTTGACTTGGGGGTCTGCTCCCAATTATCGATACTATTGCTTTCCCGTTGTTGTTCCTTGTTCCTGCGGCAGCACACATCGCTGTGTGTGACCCCCGTAGGAACGAGGAACATCTCCTACCTACCGCCGGCCACAATGCGGAAGGAAGGAGGTGGGCGGGATGTTCGTCCCGCTCATCTCCGCCCCTCCGCTTTCATTGGGCGGCCGCTCAGTGACGTCGCTGTGACGCCAGGCGGACCGCCCCCTTAGAAAGGAGGCGGTACGCCGGTCACAGCGACGTCGCTATGCAGGTAAGTATGTGTGACGCGGGTGCGCGATTTTGTGCGCAACGGGCAGCGATATGCCCGTTTCGCACAAACAATGGGGGCGGGTCGCATGCTAGCGATATCGGGACAAATATCGAAGCGTGTAAAGCCACCCTTACACAGCCTGGAGGGGTGTTTGGGGTCATTGTCCTGTTAAAAAATAAATGATGGTCCAACTAAGCGCAAACTGGATGGAATAGCACGCCGCTGCAAGATGCTGTGGTAGCCATCCTGGTTCTGTATGCCTTCAATTTTTAATAAATCCCCAACAGTGTCACCAGCAAAGCCCCCCCCCCCACACCATCACACCTCCTCCTCCATGCTTCACGGTGGGAACCAGCCATGTAGAGTCCATCCGTTCACCTTTTCTACAAAGACACGGTGGATGGATCCAAAGAGCTCATATTTGGACTCATCAGAGCAAAGCACAGATTTCCTCTGGTCTAATGTCCATTCCTTGTGTTCTTTAGCCCAAACAAGTCTCTTCTGCTTGTTGCCTGTCCTTAGCAGTGGTTTCCTAGCAGCTATTTTATACCATGAAGGCTGCTGCACAAAGTCTCCTCTTAACAGTTGTTCTAGAGATGAGAAGGTGTGTCCAAACTTTTGGTCTGTAGTGTATGCATATATTATTTTTTTATTTAAATGTTATGAATAATTTATAAATAGCAATCTGGTTACTGACTTAAAGGGATGCCCATAGAATGAGGGGTGTGGTTTATGTAAACCCTGCCGAAACGTCGGTGTCAGATTATCATACATTAAATATATACCATATTTGAATCAGCATCAACAGATACTGCTGTGCCTCTCTCCCCCATGCTTTACACTGCAGCACTGCTTGCTCAGATTCTCTTCTGCGTATGAAGACGCAGCCACTTATTGAAGAGCTGACTTTAGATTAATTTGGCTCATCTTAACATGTTAAAAACAAAACATTTGACCCCTTCCTTCCACAGTACCCATTAGACCTTTATCAGACATTATCGGCCAGGATAGAAATGACACAAGACAGACAGAAAAAAATGATATTTCACTGCAATCAGCATCACAAGACACTGCTCTGTTTTTTCTGCCATGCTTTACACTGCAGCTCTGCTTGCTTAGACTGACTACTGTTTTTGAAGTCAATTCATGAAAAGCTTAATTGAAATGTGTCAGGTCTAAAGGGACATGTTTAGTTTCCTGTCCCATAAAACAGTAGTGTATTCCATCATGGCTGCCATTCCCCCCTTTCTTACCCACTGCCCAATAATATATATATATTCCTATCTGTAGTCCCGGAGCATAATACTGAGCCGCGGCTATTAGGAGACACGTGGAGATCAGTCATACCTCGCGCCTCATCACGCCTCATTACAGCCCAGACATTACCGAGGTAATACATCGCGGGACCTCAGGCTGAGCATCACTTCCTAAAACATTCCTTCATCGGCCTCCTGTGTGAGCGGAGTACACTGGAGGATTATACTGGTGCGTAATACATGTGCCGGCTATAATAGACGAGAGAGGAAACTGACATATCCCAGGATGAAGGAAGACGAAGTCAATATCTGTAAAGATACAACTGCAGTGTAACCACCACGCAGCAAATTATTATTAGTATTTATTATACATTTTTGCACATAGGGGGCAGTATTATAGCAGTTATTTTCTTGTACATAGGAGCAGTATTATAGTAGATATATTCTTGTACATAGGGGCAGTATTATAGTAGTTATATTCTTGTACATAGGGGCAGTATTATAGTAGTTATATTCTTGTACATAGGGGCAGTATTATAGTAGTTATATTCTTGTACATATGGGCAGTAATATAGTAGTTATATTCTTGTACATAGGGGCAGTATTATAGTAGTTATAGTCTTGTACATAGGGAGCAGTATTATAGTAGTTATATTCTTGTACATAGGGGCAGTATTATAGTAGTTATATTCTTGTATATAGGAGGCAGTATTATAGTAGTTATATTCTTGTACATAGGAGCAGTATTATAGTAGTTATATTCTTGTACATAGGAGCAGTATTATAGTAGTTATAGTCTTGTACATAGGAGCAGTATTATAGTAGTTATATTCTTGTACATAGGAGCAGTATTATAGTAGTTATATTCTTGTACATAGGGGCAGTATTATGGTAGTTATATTCTTGTACATAGGGGCAGTATTATAGTAGTTATATTCTTGTACACAGGGGCAGTATTATAGTAGTTAT
This sequence comes from Anomaloglossus baeobatrachus, assembly GCF_048569485.1. Classification (NCBI taxonomy): domain Eukaryota; kingdom Metazoa; phylum Chordata; class Amphibia; order Anura; family Aromobatidae; genus Anomaloglossus; species Anomaloglossus baeobatrachus. Next base: position 553,835,801 of record NC_134358.1, on the reverse strand, counting down.
ATTCTTGTATATAGGGGGCAGTATTATAGTAGTTATATTCATGTACATAGGGGCAGTATTATAGTAGTTATATTCATGTACATAGGGGCAGTATTATAGTAGTTATATTCTTGTACATAGGGAGCAGTATTATAGTAGTTATATTCTTGTACATAGGAGCAGTATCATAGTAGTTATATTCTTGTACATAGGGGGCAGTATTATAGTAGTTATATTCTTGTACATAGGAGCAGTATCATAGTAGTTATATTCTTGTACATAGGGGCAGTATTATAGTAGTTATATTCTTGTACATAGGAGCAGTATTATAGTAGTTATATTCTTGTACATAGGAGCAGTATTATAGTAGTTATATTCTTGTACATAGGGGCAGTATTATAGTAGTTATATTCTTGTACATAGGGGGCAGTATTATAGTAGTTATATTCTTGTACATAGGGGCAGTATTATAGTAGTTATATTCTTGTACATAGGGGGCAGTATTATAGTAGTTATATTCTTGTACATAGGGGGCAGTATCATAGTAGTTATATTCTTGTACATAGGGGCAGTATTATAGTAGTTATATTCTTGTACATAGGGGGCAGTATTATAGTAGTTATATTCTTGTACATAGGAGCAGTATCATAGTAGTTATATTCTTGTACATAGGGGCAGTATTATAGTAGTTATATTCTTGTACATAGGAGCAGTATTATAGTAGTTATATTCTTGTACATAGGGGGCAGTATTATAGTAGTTATATTCTTGTACATAGGGGCAGTATTATAGTAGTTATATTCTTGTACATAGGGGCAGTATTATAGTAGTTATATTCTTGTACATACCAGCAGCATTATAGTAGTTATATGATGTGTTAAATATAAGGATACCAACAGTGCAATGTTTTGGAAGTCTCTTATCGATATATTTTATCCATAACAGAACATAGGACACAGATCAGAAGTTGAACATTTTTCCATTTTGTTAGAAAAAAATTAATTTATTTAGAGATTCACGGTAGTAACACATTTAAAAAAAGTTGAGAAACAGTTAATAAATGGTTGGAAAATGAATTTGTATGAAAGAATAACAGCCTGAGGGAAAACGTTCACGTCACGTGACTGTGTATAAAAAGAGAATATTAGAGAGGCAAAGTCTCTCAGAAGCAAAGATGGTGAGCGTTTCTCCAATCTGTGAACAACTGCTTCGAAACATTGTGGAATAATTTCTGAAAAATGTTCCTCAAAGCGAAACTGCAAAAACTTTAACTATCACCATCTACAGTATACAAAAAACATCAGATTTTGGAGAATTCTGGCGAGATCCATGTGCACAGGGGACGGCCAATATTGGATGCTCGCCCTCAGGTGGCGCTGCAGTAAATACAGGCATATTTCGGTCATGTAAATCATTGTGTGGATCAAGAATACTTCCAGAAATAATCATCTGTGATCACAGTTTGCAGTGCAAACCTCAAATACAAATACTGTCATGCAAAGTAGCAGTCATATATTAATACAATCCAGAAATGCTTCCATCTTCTCTGCGGTTAAGCTCATTTATACTGCACGGAGGCAAACTAGAAAACAGGTTTGTGGTTGACTTAATCAAAATGTGAAATTATTTATGGAAACCATGGACCCTGTGTCCTGTAGACTCAGAAGGAGAGGGACCATCCAGCTTGTTATCAAGGAGAAAGACCATCCAACTTGTTATCGAGGAGAGGGACCATCCAGCTTGTTATCGAGAAGAAGGATCACCCATGTTGTTATATAGGAGAGGGGACCATCCCGTTTTTATCGAGGAGCGAGACAATGCAACTTCTTATTGAGGAGAGGGAACATCCATCTTGTTATCGAGGAGAGGAACCATCCATCTTGTTATCAAGAAGAAAAACCACCCAGCTGGTTGTATAGGAAAGGGGAGCATCCAGCTTGTTATCGAGGAGAGGGACCATCCAAGTTCTTATTGAGGAGAGGGACCATCCAGCTTGTTGTCGAAAAGAGGAACCATCCAGTTTGTTATCGAGGAGTGGGAACATGCAGCTTGTTATCGAGGATAGGGACCATCCAGCATGTTATTTAGGAGATGAACCATCCAGCTTATTATGAGAGAGAGGGACCATCCAGATTGTTAGCAGTGAACAGTTCCTATATCTCTGATGGTTGTGGCTGTATTAGTGCCTATGGCAGGGGCAGGTTACACATGAAAGGGGTTATCAGTGCTGAGCATTATATACAGATGTTAGAGCAACATCTGTTCCCACCCAACATCTATTTTAATGACGACTTTATATATTTCAGCAAGACAATGCTAAATCATATACTCTGCATCCATCACAGCTGCACTGCTCCACAGAAGAAGAGTTCGGGGATGAACCAGCCGCCTGCAGTCTGGGTCCTTCACCAATGAAAAACATTTGGTGCATTATATAAATTATGAAATTCTTTATGGAACCATGGACTTAAAAAGAAGAGGAACCATCCAGTTTGCTATTGAGGAGTTGGACTATTCAGCATGTTATTGAGGAGAGGGACCATCCAGTTTGTTATCGAGAAAAGGAGCAAACTAGCTGGTTATCGAGGAGAGAGATGATACAGCTTGTTATATAGGAGAGGGACCATCCAGCTTGTTATATATTAGAGGCACCATCCAGCTTGTTATCGAGGAGAGAGACCATAAAGCTTGTTATCAAGGACAGGAACCATCTAGCTTTTTATAAAGGAGAGCGGACCATCCAACATGTTATCGAAGAGAGGGATCATCCAGCTTCTTATCAAGGAGAGGGACCATCCATCTTGTTATTGAGGAGAGGGACCATCCAGCTTGTTATCAAGGAGAGGGACCATCCAGCTTGTTATCGAGGAGAGGGACCATCCAGCTACTTATTAAGGAGAGGGACCATCCAGCTTCTTATCGAGGAGAAGGACCATCCAGCTTGTTATCGAGGAGAGGAACCATCCAGCATGTTATTTAGGAGAGGGACTATCCAGCTTCTTATCAAGGAGAGGGACCATCCAGCTTCTTATCGAGCAGAGGGACCATCCAGCTTGTTATCGAGGAGAGGAACCATCCAGCATGTTATTGAGGAGAGGGAGAATCCAGCTTGTTATGGAGGATAGTGACCATCCAGCATGTGACTGAGGAGAGGAACCATCCAGCTTATTATCGGGGAGAGGGACCATCCAGCATGTTATTGAGGAGAGGGAGAATCCAGCTTGTTATCGAGGATAGTGACCATCTAGCATGTAATTGAGGAGAGGAACCATCCAGCTTATTATCGGGGAGAGGGACCATCCAGCTTGTAATCAGTGCACAGTTCCTATATCTCTGATGGTTGTGGCTGAATTAGTGCCTGTGGCAGGGGCAGGTTACACATGAAAGGGGTTACCAGTGCTGAGCATTATATATAGACATTAGAGCAACATCTGCTCCCAACCAATATCTATTGTAATGAAGGCCTTGTATAATTCAGCAAGACATTTGTAAGTCATATCCTGCATCCATCACAGCTGCACGGCTCCACAGAAAAAGTGTTCGGGGGATGAACTACCCACCTGCAGACTGGGCCTTTCACCAATAGAAAACATTTGGCGTATTATATAACGAAAAATCTGACAAAGACCCCGGACTATGGAGCATCGAGAATCTGACATCAGACAAAAATGGGGCAATGTTCCTTTCCCAAAATCCCATGAATTGTCTCCTCAGTTCCTAGCGGTTTACAGACCTAGATGGTGGACACGGCTCGGGCACCACATTTCTTAGATTCGTAGCTGCCATTAACTTCTAAAAGAGTTAATTTTTTTTATAGAAAACGGAAAAAATGTCCAACATTCAACTTCTGAGCTGTTATATGTTCTGTTGTTAATAAAATATGGCAATCAGAGGTTTCCAGATCGTTACATTCTTGTTTTCTCCACATTTTACACAGCGTCCCAACTTTTTTGAACTTGGCGTTGCACATTTTAAGGAGGGTAATGCACAGGTTGTAACCTCACGGGTCAGAATTTTGTGATCGTATGGATAAAAGAATAAATAAATTGCACCGTACACATCATATTTCTTTTAGGAGGTTTTTAAGGTCCTTTCGGCTTGCCAAATTGTATTGGAATATATTATTATTGCATTTTTGGTCCCTAATTATGCCTGAGCAATGAGAAACCTGTGCACCTCATAAAGAAAAGGTCCTGAGCTTACAGCCTCCACAATTCTGTGATTTTTACTGTATTTTTTTGCTTTTTTCCCTTTTGGAATTCTCAGCCTGGCCTAATCCTGCGCAGCAGATTACCGAAGCCTGAATCAGATGTTTTTCATTTATTTTTAGAGGAAAACCATTTCATATAGTAGAAAAATTACAGACATATGGTTTACTCTATGGAAATCAGTGGGATTTCATCACTCAGCAGTGGGACTTGTAATTTATGTTGATAACTTTTGTTGAACTTATTTGGAGAGAAACTTGCTGCGCAGCGCAGCGCAGGTACAGTGCATATTAATAGAGCCCGGGCCTGTTATATAATAGGGTTCACCATGATTATGTGTGTACTCATTAATACAAAGTTTTCTTAATCACCAGAAACTGACCCAATTTGCCTGTTCCAGCGGTGGCAGTAACATTGCAATGTAAACTGAAAAAACAGAAGACAGCAGCGGTTATAAACTAGTTCTGTCTTCTCATTATGGTCCCAACTGTGTTTATAGCAGCCAGAGGTTGATTGTTCTGATACTTAGATTTGCTTTTCTTGTATAGGGTGTACTGTAGAGTTAAAGGTCAAAGTTAATTTTATTCAATAGATCTTGGAATAATAATCAGTTCCATAATTGGATGTGTTTAAAAAAAAAAAAATGTTCCTGTGCTGAGATAAACTTTATATAGCTTATTTCTGGTTTTATAAGACGCACTGGATTATAGGACACACCACAAATTTACAAAGGTAAAAAAAAGAAAATATGGGGTCTGCTTTATAATCCGGTGGTGTCTTACTGAAAGGGGCAGCAGCAGTGGTGGAGGGGGTCACAGGAGGCAGAGGCAGTGCAGGAGTACGGCGATGGTGCAGGCGGTGCAGAGGGGGGCCCAGATGCTCATGGCAGGCAGCCGGCGCTGCTCTGTGCTGGGGCAGCCGGCGCTGCTCTGTGCTGGGGCAGCCGGCGCTGCTCTCTGCTGGGGCAGCCGGCGCTACTCTGTGCTGGGGCATCCGGCGCTACTCTGTGCTGGGGCAGCCGGCGCTCCTGTGTGCTGGGGCAGCCAGCGCTACTCTGTGCTGGGGCAGCCGGCGCTGCTCTGTGCTGAGGCAGCTGGCGCTCCTTTGTGCTGGGGCAGCCGGCGCTCCTTTGTGCTGGGGCAGCCGGCGCTACTCTGTGCTGGGGCAGCCGGCGCTGCTCTGTGCTGGGGCAGCCGGCGCTCCTTTGTGCTGGGGCAGCCGGCGCTCCTTTGCGCTGGGGCAGCCGGTACTACTCTGTGCTGGGGCAGCCGGCGCTGCTCTGTGCTGGGGCAGCCAGCGCTACTCTGTGCTGGGGCAGTCGGCGCTACTCTGTGCTGGGGCAGCCGGCGCTGCTCTGTGCTGGGGCAGCCGGCGCTGCTCTGTGCTGGGGCAGCCGGCGTTGCTCTGTGCTGGGGCAGCCGATGCTGCTCTGTGCTGGGGCAGAAGGCGCTGCTCAGTGCTGGGGCAGCCGGCGCTGCTCTGTGCTAGGGCAGCCGACGCTGCTCTGTGCTGGGGTAGCTGGCGCTGCTCTATGCTGGGGGAGCCGGTGCTACTCTGTGCTAGGGCAGCCGGCGCTCCTCTGTGCTGGGGTAGCCGGCGCTGCTCTATGCTGGGGGAGCCGGTGCTACTCTGTGCTGGGGGAGCCGGTGCTACTCTGTGCTGGGGTAGCCGGCGCTGCTCTATGCTGGGGGAGCCGGTGCTACTCTGTGCTGGGGGAGCTGGTGCTACTCTGTGCTGGGCAGCCGGCGCTGCCCTGTGCTGGGGCAGCCGGCGCTGCTCTGTGCTGGGGCAGAAGGCGCTGCTCTGTGCTGTGGCAGCCGGCACTGCTCTGTGCTGGGGCAGCTGGCACTACTCTGTGCTGGGGCAGCCGGTGCTGCTCTGTGCTGGGGCAGAAGGCGCTGCTCTGTGCTGGGGCAGCCGGCGCTACTCTGTGCTGGGGTAGCCGGCGCTGCTCTATGCTGGGGGAGCCGGTGCTACTCTGTGCTGGGGCAGAAGGCGCTGCTCTGTGCTGGGGCAGAAGGCGCTGCTCTGTGCTGGGGCAGCCGGCGCTGCTCTGTGCTGGGGCAGCTGGCACTACTCTGTGCTGGGGCAGCCGGTGCTGCTCTGTGCTGGGGCAGCCGGTGCTGCTCTGTGCTGGGGCAGAAGGCGCTGCTCTGTGCTGGGGCAGCCAGCGCTGCTCTGTGCTGGGGTAGCTGGCACTACTCTGTGCTGGGGCAGCCGGTGCTGCTCTATGCTGGGGCAGCCGGTGCTCCTCTGTGCTGGGGCAGCCGGCGCTCCTCTGTGCTGGGGCAGCCAGGGCTGCTGTGTTCTGTTGCTTGCTGTCGGTGGTGAGGCACTGGCCATTCTGAAGATGTCGTCGGTGCAGGCTTCAAAGAAATGGCGACTGGAGTTGGTGCGTGCGCAGATGAGAGCTTGAGCCGAGAGCGCTATCTGTGCACGTGCCGATTCTGGGCGCCATTATTTGAAGCCCTTACCGCCAACATCTTCAGAATGGCCCGAGCCTTGCTGCCTGCTGCACAGAGCCTTGCTGACATCCGCACAGAGCATCGCCGAAGAGAGCTGCGCCCGCAGCAGAGCGCACAGCATTGCCCTGCCTCCTTTGACCCCTCTCCACCAACCCCCGGTAAGCTACATTCATATTTTAAGACGCACCCCCTCATTTTCCTCCCAAATTTTTGGGAGGAAAAGTGCGTCTTATAATCCGAAAAATACGGTATCGTATGAGTCCCTGTACTGTGTAATGGTTGTGTCTGACCGTACAGGGACATGGTCTGATCACACCACAGTCCTTGGGCAGGAGCGGAAGTAAAAGAGTATACAGACATTACAGCACGGGATCTTACTGTATACTGATTGTACAGTGAATATAATATTAAATCTGCCCAAAACATTTAGTCAATGAATAAGTGCAAAATATTGCAGCTAAAAATGGCATTTCTGTTGTCAGACTGATGCAAAACTGCCACATGGGGCTCATGTTAAATGTGCAACCCCTGGATCCCGAAGCTTACTATGGAGCCATAAGGGTGACCTAAGTTTGGATCATTCGTACCACAGGGGTCCATGTGCTCCGGTCATAGTACACAGTTGCACAATACAATAATGATCTCATTTGTAGAAATAATGTGACGTGTGACGTAATGAAGATTTTTTTTTTATGTAATTTAAGCTACTAATGGTGCAGCATGATGCCATGGCTCAGGCAGAAATAGTGAGAATTCCCAGCACTGACCTGTCTTTAGTTTTGTTTTAGAGCTTTCTTATGTTGTATTGTGCTAATATTTTATACCCTTTTATGTACAATATTCAATGTCCATGGTTTGCACTTTTTTCTTTCTTAACATTTGACATTAGTCAGTTAATTATGTTGTACAGTGGACTGCAAAAGTTTGCGCACCCCTGGTCAAAATTACTGTTTCATTTACTGATTTTCATCCATTCTTCCTTGGAACAGTCCTTCAGTTCTGTGAGATTTTAGGCTCGTCTTCCACTTCTGTGAGATTCCTGTCTCATCTTCCAGTTCTGTGAGATTCCTGGCTCATCTTCCAGTTCTGTGAGATTCCTGGCTCATCTTCCAGTTCTGTGAGATTCCTGGCTCATCTTCCAGTTCTGTGAGATTCCTGGATCGTCTTCCAGTTCTGTGAGATTCCTGGCTCGTCTTCTAGTTCTGTGAGATTCCTGCCTCATTTTCCAGTTCTGTGAGATTCCTGGCTCGTCTTCCAGTTCTGTGAGATTCCTGGCTCGTCTTCTAGTTCTGTGTGATTCCTGGCTCGTCTTCCAGTTCTGTGAGATTCCTGGCTCGTCTTCCAGTTCTGTGAGATTCCTGGCTCATCTTCCAGTTCTGTGAGATTCCTGGCTTGTCTTCCAGTTCTGTGAGATTCCTGGCTCATCTTCCAGTTCTGTGAGATTCCTGGATCGTCTTCCAGTTCTGTGAGATTCCTGGCTCGTCTTCTAGTTCTGTGAGATTCCTGGCTTGTCTTCCAGTTCTGTGAGATTCCTGGCTCATCTTCCAGTTCTGTGAGATTCCTGGATCGTCTTCCAGTTCTGTGAGATTCCTGGCTCGTCTTCCAGTTCTGTGAGATTCCTGGCTCATCTTCCAGTTCTGTGAGATTCCTGGCTTGTCTTCCAGTTCTGTGAGATTCCTGGCTCATCTTCCAGTTCTGTGAGATTTCTGGCTCGTCTTCCAGTTCTGTGAGATTCCTGGCTCATCTTCCAGTTCTGTGAGATTCCTGGCTTGTCTTCCAGTTCTGTGAGATTCCTGGCTCATCTTCCAGTTCTGTGAGATTCCTGGATCGTCTTCCAGTTCTGTGAGATTCCTGGCTCGTCTTCTAGTTCTGTGAGATTCCTGCCTCATTTTCCAGTTCTGTGAGATTCCTGTCTCGTTTCCAGGTCTGTGAGATTCCTGGCTCGTCTTCCAGTCATGTGAGATTCCTGGCTCATCTTCCAGTTCTGTGAGATTCCTGGCTCGTCTTCCAGTTCTGTGAGATTTCTGGCTCGTCTTGCATGCACTGTTCTTTCTGGGAGACGTCTTCATGTTCTGTAAGATTCCTGGCTCGTCTTCCAGTTCTGTGAGATTCCTGGCTCGTCTTCCAGTTCTGTGAGATTCCTGGCTCGTCTTGCATGCACTGCTCTTTGGAGGTATAGCCACAGATTTTCTGTGATTTTCATATCAGGGTACTGTGAGGGCAATTGTAAAACCTTCACCTTTTGAGGTTGTCTATTGTGGAATTTCACGTGTGTTTTAGGATAATTATCCATTTGTAGAAGCCATCCTCTTTTCCCCTTTTTTTTTTTTTACAGATGTTATGCTATGTTTGTATGAAGAATATGTTGAAATGTCATTGAATCCATTCTTCCCTCTACCCGTGAAATGTTCCCAGTGCCATTGGTTGCAACACAACCCCAAAGCATGATTGATCCACCTCCATGCTTAATAGTTGGAGAGATGTTCTTTCCCTGAAATTCTGTGCCCTTTTTTCTCCACACATACCTTTGATAATTGTGGCCAAAGAGTTTTATTTTAACCTCATTGGTCCACAGGTTGTTAGATGTTCTTTTGCATACTTCTGCTGCTGAATTTTATAGTGAGGACACAGGAGAGGTTTTCTTCTGATGACTCTTCTATGATGGCCATATTTGTGCAGGTGTCTCAGAGCAGTAGAACAATGTACCACAACTCCAGAGTCTGCTAAGTCTTACTGAAGGTCTTTTGCAGTCAGGCAGAAGGTTCTGATTTGCATCTCTAGCAATCCCACCAGCAGCTCTCACAGATGTTTTGCTGTAAAAAAGCTGAAGTTGAAAACAGGATGGCTTTTACAAATGAATAATAACCCTAAACACACTTCAAAATCCATAATAGACAACCTCAAAAGGTACAGGTTTTACAATGGCCCTCACAGTCCCCTGATCTGAACATCATTGAAAATCTGTGGCTATACTTCAAAGAGCAGTGCATGCAAGACAAGACAGGAATCTCACAGAACTGGAAGACGGGCCAGGAATCTCACAGAACTGGAAGACGAGCCAGGAATCTCACAGAACTGGAAGACGAGCCAGGAATCTCACAGAACTGGAAGATGAGCCAGGAATCTCACAGAACTGGAAGACGAGCCAGGAATCTCAGAGAACTGGAAGACGAGCCAGGAATATCACACAACTGGAAGACGTCTGCAAGGAAGAGCAGTACATGCAATACGAGTCAGGAATCTCACAGAACTGGAAGACTTTTCCAAGGAAGAGCAGTGTATGCAAGACCAGCCGGGAATTTCACAGAATTGGAAGACGTCTCCTAGGAAGAGCAGTGCATGTAAGATGAGCCAGGAATCTCACAGAACTGGAAGACGAGCCAGGAATATAACACAACTGTAAGACATCTGCAAGGAAGAGCAGTCTCTGCAAGACGAGCCAGGAATCTCACAGAACTGGAAGACTTATCCAAGGAAGAGCAGTGTATGCAAGACCAGCCAGGAATTTCACAGAATTGGAAGACGTCTCCTAGGAAGAGCAGTGCATGGAAGATGAGCCAGGAATCTCACAGAACTGGAAGACGAGCCAGAAATCTCACAGAACTGGAAGATGTCTCCTAGGAAGAGCAGTGCATGGAAGATGAGCCAGGAATCTCACAGAACTGGAAGACGAGCCAGGAATCTCACAGAACTGGAAGATGTCTCCAAGGAAGAGCAGAGCATGCAAGATGGGCCAGGAATCTCACATAACTGGAAGATGAGCCAGGAATTTCACAGAACTAGGAGCCTTTTCCAATGAATAATGGATGAACATCCCTCAAACAAGAATTGACTTTTAGCTGCTACAAAAAGTGTTTACAAGCTGTGATACTTGCCAAAGGGGGTGCTACTAGGAACTAACCGTGCAGGGTGGCCAAACTTTTGCATCTGCCCATTTTCCTTTTTTGTCATTTCAAAAATGTAAAAGATGGAAAAAAAAAAATGTTGGGCCTAAAATACAAAGGAAATGTGTCATCTTTAACTTTATGCCTTTTAGAGATCATTTAATCTTCAACTTAGTAAACTGTTCACAATAACAGTAATTTTGACCAGGGGTGCACACACTTTTGCATGCAACTGTATTTTTGTTATTTTATATGGATTTTTTTTTAACAATTTTTTATTTCCATCAGTAACAGGTTTAACAGGTTAGTGATTTTTTTTTTCTTTACACATAACACAAGTTGGTTTACTTTTTTAAAACAAAAACAACAAAAATACATGGCAATAAAGTCAATTTTTTAATATTTTATAAAGAACTTTTATAAAAGTTATGTATTTTATACAGATTTTATTTTTCATTTCTAGGAGGAGCAAACTTGTGTTTGGTATTTTTTTCCTTTGCTTTTATTACCTTGTGTTATTGTCGCATTTTATAACGTTTTTATGATTTTCCTTTTCATAGTAGTAGCAAGTTTGTCATTCTTTTTTCTTTACACAAGTCACTTTATTTGTTTTTTTGTTTTTTTGCCTTCATTATGTTGTATTTTATACAGCTTTTTTTCCTATTTCCATCAGGAGCAGGTTTGTGATTGTTTTCTTTTCCCAGACACGAGTCAACTTGTGCTTTTTTTCTTTGACTTTATTACCTTGTACTTATGTTGTATTTTAGACGGATTTTTTTTTTCAGCATTTTCCATCTCCGGGTGCCAGTTTATGAATATTATTTTCTCTACAATTGAAACAAGTCACTTTATTTATTTATTTTGTCTTTAATATGTCGTAGCTTTTGTTATATTTCATATAGATTTTTTTCACATTTTCATCAATGACAAGTTTTTTTTTATTTTATTTTTTTACATGTGACATACGCCAGTTTACGTTTTGTTCCTTTGACTTTACTATGTTGTATTTTTGTTGTATCTATATAGATTTTGATCCTATTTCCATCAATAGTAGATTTGTTTGATCTTTTTTTACTCGTCACATAAGTATTTTTCTTTTCTTGTCTTTGGTTTTATTACCTTGTATTATTGTTGCTGTTTTTACAGATTTTTTTGTCCAACTTTCTATAGCTATTAGTAGAAGGTTTGTGATTTTTCTTTTTCTATACACTTGACACAAGTCAGTTTATTTTATTATATTTTTTATTATATTTCTTATTATCTGTTATATACTGTAAAGCTGAGTAAATGTATGTACTGTATGTACTGCATGTGTCTCTGTATATACAGTCATATGAGAAAGTTTGGGCCCCCCTATTAATGTTAACCTTTTTTCTTTATAACAATTTGGGTTTTTGCAACAGCTATTTCAGTTTCATATATCTAATAACTGATGGACTGAGTAATATTTCTGGATTGAAATGAGGTTTATTGTACTAACAGAAAATGTGCAATCTGCATTTAAACAAAATTTGACCGGTGCAAAAGTATGGGCACCCTTATCAATTTCTTGATTTGAACACTCCTAACTACTTTTTACTGACTTACTAAAGCACTAAATTGGTTTTGTAACCTCATTGAGCTTTGAGCTTCATAGACAGGTGTATCCAATCATGAGAAAAGGTATTTAAGGTGGCCACTTGCAAGTTGTCCTCCTATTTGAATCTCCTATGAAGAGTGGCATCATGGGCTCCTCAAAACAACTCTCAAATGATCTGAAAACAAAGATTATTCAGCATAGTTGTTCAGGGGAAGGTACAAAAAGTTGTCTCAGAGATTTAAACTGTCAGTTTCCACTGTGAGGAACATAGTAAGGAAATGGAAGAACACAGGTACAGTTCTTGTTAAGCCCAGAAGTGGCAGGCCAAGAAAAATATCAGAAAGGCAGAGAAGAAGAATGGTGAGAACAGTCAAGGACAATCCACAGACCACCTCCAAAGACCTGCAGCATCATTGTTACGGTTGCTGTGGCACTGGAGACTATGTCCAGAATTCTTGCTACTGCACATGTGCAAGCGCTGGAGACTAAGTCCTATCTTGGACCATTGCACATGTGCGGGTGACATCATCGCTGACACGAGGTCACATGTCTCTGACACCTTCTAAGCTGATTGGCCGCTGGTCATGTGCTTGTGACACGTGGTCACATGTCTCTGACACCTTCTATGCCGATTGGTCACTGGTCATGTGCTTGTGACGCTTTGCTCGGTGATAGGCCAGCGTGACGTCATTGCTGTCGTTCTGGCAGCGGATTGGCTCTGGTGTCCTCCATCTTGGATGAGGCACAGAGTCTATATAAGACCCTGACGCACGCCGCCCGGCGCTCAGTCCTCTTGGTTCATGCATGAGAGTAGACGCCCTGTGCATGTCCCTCTAGGCATCTCTCTGTCTATGCTAGGTGAGCGCTACCGGCAGGGTAGCGTTCTTATACCCTACAGCTTCGGCTGCGGTCCGTATCCTTACATCTTAGTGGAGCGGACATAGGCAGGTGCCTGAGGCACATGGTCCGGCTGGGCCTTGTGATTCTACTCGTAGGTGGACGTTGCCGCTAGGATAACGTTCCTTATACTGCGTCTGGCAGTTGTTCATATCCTCGCACACTAGGGGAGCGAACAGAGGTAGGAGCTTTGTGCGGCTTATGCTGCTGTCCATCTCTTTTGCACCACTAGAAGAGCGGACCTAGGCAGGTGCCATATCTAGTGGTTCGTGTCCTCGCACACTAGTGGAGCGAACGCAGGTAGGAGCTTTGTGCGGCTTACGCTGCTGTCTGTCTCCTGGCACCGCTAGAGGAACGGACCTAGGTAGGTGCCATTTTACATTCACTGCTTTTGTCTCTGTGACCATTAACAGAGACCATTCCACACGCCCTCCAAGTAAGGAAGGAATTGCTTTATTTCCTAATTATATTCCTCTGTGAGTTTAACAGAGTTATTGCACTCTGCACTTGTGCTACTACTATTTACAGTGGCACACTTATATACCCCTTATCCTCTGCCATAGTCTGCAGCACAGTCTTTGCACGGTGGACCCTGATTGTCTGATATTCCTTTGGGTTTTATTATCAGACAGCCCCCTGTAACAATCATCTTGCTGCAGATGGTGTCAATGTGCATCGGTCAACAATACAGCGCACGTTGCACAAGGAGAAGCTGTATGGGAGAGTGATGCGAAAGAAGCCGTTTCTGCAAGCACGCCACAAACAGTCGCCTGAGGTATGCAAAAGCACATTTGGACAAGCCAGTTACATTTTGGAAGAAGGTCCTGTGGACTGATGAAACAAAGATTGAGTTGTTTGGTCATACAAAAAGGCGTTATGCATGGAGGCAAAAAAACACGGCATTCCAAGAAAAGCACTTGCTACCCACAGTAAAATTTGGTGGAGGTTCCATCATGCTTTGGGGCTGTGTGGCCAATGCCGGCACCGGGAATCTTGTTAAAGTTGAGGGTCGCATGGATTCAACTCAGTATCAGCAGATTCTTGACAATAATGTGCAACAATCAGTGACGAAGTTGAAGTTACGCAGGGGATGGATATTTCAGCAAGACAATGATCCAAAACACCGCTCCAAATCTACTCAGGCATTCATGCAGAGGAACAATTACAATGTTCTGGAATGGCCATCCCAGTCCCCAGACCTGAATATCATTGAAAATCTGTGGGATGATTTGAAGCGGCTGTCCATGCTCGGCCACCATCAAACTTAACTTAACTGGAATTGTTTTGTAAACAGGAATGGTCACATCTACCTTCATCCAGGATCCAGGAACTCATTATGCCTACAGGAAGCGACTAGAGGCTGTGATTATTGCAAAAGGAGGATCTACAAAATAGTAATGTCACTTTTATGTTGAGGTGCCCATACTTTTGCACCGGTCAAATTTTGTTCAAATGCAGATTGCACATTTTCCGTTAGTACAATAAACCTCATTTCAATCCAGAAATATTACTCAGTCCATCAGTTATTAGATATATGAAACTGAAATAGCAAAAACCCAAATTGTTATAAAGCAAAAAGGTTAACATTAATAGGGGTGCCCAAACTTTTTCATATGACTTTATGTGTGTCCACTAAAGGAATCCGCACTGTCGCATTTAAAATCACAAAATTTTGCACAGCCGCCTCATTTGACTCAGGGAATGTCATAGACTACATTTTGAGGGGAAAATTTAACTCTGCTTTTCAGTTATTCGCTTACATTACACCTGCTTATATTAAAGTCAATGGAGCTGGGAACTACATTAATAAGAGCTGTGATTGGTTACTATAGGCAACGAAGGACATTCTTCGTAAAAGAATCTTATGTGTGTGGTAATATGATATCTGTAAAGACAGACACACAGAGACAGAGACAGAGATACACACAGAGACAGAAATAAACAGAGAGAGACACAGAGACAGACAGAGACTGATACAGAGACAGAGACACACACAGAGACTGAGACACAGAGATACACACAGAGACAGAAATAAACAGAGAGAGACATAGAGACAGACAGAGACTGATACAGAGACAGAAACACACACAAACAGACACATACTGAGAGACAGACACAAACGCACACACAGAGACTAAAGGCCCCTTTACACACTGAGACTTTCTAGCGATCCCACCAGCGATCCCAACCTGGCCGGGATCGCTACAAAGTCTCTGGTGAGCTGTCAAAAAGGCAAACCTGGAAAACGACGCAACAGCGATCCGGATCTGCAGAAGGACCTAGCTAGTCATTGGGGACGTTGTAAAGCAGCTTTTTGAAAGGGAAGTCGCTAACGAAGTCGCTGTAAAGGCCCCTTTACACACTAAAACTTTCTAGCGATCATGCTGCACAGCGGGAAACAAAGGACCAAAGAGTGGTCCTGAACGATTTGTAGCGACCAGCAACTTCACAGCAGGGGCCAGGTCGCTGATGTGTTTCACACACTGCAATGTCGCTGGGGAGGTCGCTATTACGTCACAAAACCGGTGACGTTACAGCAATGTCGTTTGCGATGTTGCAGTGTGTAAAGGGGCCTTAATACAGACACAGAGAAGCACACAGAGACACACACACACACACACAGACTCATAAAGACAGACACAGAGATAAACACACAGAGAAAGACACAGAGAGACACACAGAGACAGAGACACACACAGACAGAGACACACACATAGACAGAGACACACAGAGACTGACACAGAGACAGAGACACACACAGAGACTGAGACACACAGAGACTGAGACAGAGACACACACAGAGACACACACAGAGACTGAGAGAGACACACACACAAAGACACACACACAGAGACAGAGACACACAGAGACTGAGACAGAGACATACACACAGAGACTGATTCAGACACAGAGACACACACAGAGGCAGAGCCACACATACAGACAGAGACACACAGAGACAGACAGACACACAGAGACAGAGACACACAGACATATAGACAGACAGATACACAAAGAAACAGATACTCACAGAGAGACACACAGAGACAGAGACACACAGAGACAGAGACACACTTAGAAACACAGACACACAGAAAGAGACAGACACAGAGAGACACACAGACACACACACACAAACACACACACACACACAGACACATACAGAGACACACTCAGAAACACAGACACATAAAGACACAGACACACACACACAGACACACTCAGACAGAGAGAGAGCGGCAGGCTGACAGAGAGAAGACAGACAGAGAGGAAGATACAGAGAAGGAGACAGATAGAGAAGGAGACAGACAGAGAGGAAGATACAGAGAAGGAGACAGATAGAGAAGGAGACAGACAGAGCGGAAGATACAGAGAAGGAGACAGATAGAGAAGGAGACAGACAGAGAGGAAGATACAGAGAAGGAGACAGACAGAGAGGAAGATACAGAGAAGGAGACAGACAGAGCGGAAGATACAGAGAAGGAGACAGACAGAGCGGAAGATACAGAGAAGGAGACAGACAGAGAGGAAGATACAGAGAAGAAGACAGACAGAGAGGAAGATACAGAGAAGGAGACAGATAGAGAAGGAGACAGACAGAGCGGAAGATACAGAGAAGGAGACAGACAGAGCGGAAGATACAGAGAAGGAGACAGACAGAGAGGAAGATACAGAGAAGGAGACAGATAGAGAAGAGACAGACAGAGCGGAAGATACAGAGAAGGAGACAGACAGAGAGGAAGATACAGAGAAGGAGACAGATAGAGAAGGAGACAGACAGAGAGGAAGATACAGAGAAGGAGACAGATAGAGAAGGAGACAGACAGAGAGGAAGATACAGAGAAGGAGACAGACAGAGCGGAAGATACAGAGAAGGAGACAGACAGAGAGGAAGATACAGAGAAGGAGACAGAGAAGGAGACAGACAGAGAGGAAGATACAGAGAAGGAGACAGATAGAGAAGGAGACAGACAGAGCGGAAGATACAGAGAAGGAGACAGACAGAGAGGAAGATACAGAGAAGGAGACAGAGAAGGAGACAGACAGAGAGGAAGATACAGAGAAGGAGACAGACAGAGCGGAAGATACAGAGAAGGAGACAGACAGAGCGGAAGATACAGAGAAGGAGACAGATAGAGAGGAAGATACAGAGAAGGAGACAGATAGAGAAGAGACAGACAGAGCGGAAGATACAGAGAAGGAGACAGATAGAGAAGGAGACAGACCGAGAGGAAGATACAGAGAAGGAGACAGGCAGAGCGGAAGATACAGAGAAGGAGACAGACAGAGCGGAAGATACAGAGAAGGAGACAGATAGAGAAGGAGACAGACAGAGAGGAAGATACAGAGAAGGAGACAGACAGAGAGGAAGATACAGAGAAGGAGACAGACAGAGAGGAAGATACAGAGAAGGAGACAGACAGAGAGGAAGATACAGAGAAGGAGACAGATAGAGAAGGAGACAGAGAGAGAGGAAGATACAGAGAAGGAGACAGACAGAGCGGAAGATACAGAGAAGGAGAGAGACAGAGAGGGAGGGGGAGAGAATGGGAGAGTTACTATCACGGGCAATTATGGGTACTACAGCTAGTATTATATATTTTATTATTATCTTATTATTATTTTGTTATTTCTTAGTCAGGGTTTTTATTCCCTTTATTATTTTTTTTATATTATTGTAAGTTTTACATATTTATTTTTTTTTTATTTGACCTTTTTTTTTATTAGTTTTTGTGTTTTTGTTGTAGTTTATGCAGATTGTTTATTTATTTTTTTGAACAATTTTCCATTTCCGGTAGCAGGTTTGTGATTTTTGTTTTTAACACTTGACACAAGTCACTTGATTTATTTATTTTTTGTAGCGGGATAACAAAACGTGATAAATCTCCACCGGGTTCCCATGTAAATGTTCTGCTTGTCTTGCGGGGATCCTGAACTCGCTCCAAAATTGCGGCTGTGAATGAATCCACTTCAGAACAGGGTTTGGGATGGAGGCCAAGCTGCCATGAGGGAGGCGGGTGGGGCCTGTTCAGACAGGATTCCAAGCTCCCCACTTTACCTCTGGAGCCAGAGGTCTGGCCGCGGCCCAGCCACACCAACCAACATTCAGGCATTTCTGTGCGAGAAGCTAAAGATGTAAACTCAGAGGCAGGTGTTTATTTTCTCCCCTCCTGGACACGACTTCAGGCTTGTGCCTCCATCTTGAAGTTTTCTTGAACCAATAGAAGAATAAATTACCAAATAACCAAAAAATAATTAAAAATGTATATTTCACCACATAGTGATAGATCTGTGATGAATGGGGAAGATTGTTACGTACGGCTGAGCCAAGACCGCAGCAAGGTGGAGGCTTCTCTTACAGCTCATACAAGAGGTGATAGAAAGAGGGATAGATAGATGAATGGATGGATGGAGGGATAGATAGAGGGATAGATAGATAGAGGGATAGATAGATAGATAGATAGATAGATAGATAGATAGATAGATAGATAGAGGGATAGAGGGATAGATAGATAGATAGATAGATAGAGGGATGGATAGATAGATAGATAGTTAGAGGGATGGATAGATAGATAGTTAGATAGATAGAGGGATAGATAGATAGATAGATAGATAGATAGATAGAGGGAGGGATGGATAGATAGATAGATAGATAGTGTTATGGATGGATGGATAGATAGATGGATAGATAGAAGGATAGATAGGATAGATAGATAGGATAGATAGATAGATGGATAGATAGATAGATAGATAGAGGGATAGATAGATAGATAGATGGATAGATAGATAGGATAGATAGATAGAAGGATAGAGGGATAGATAGAGGGATAGAAAGAAAAAGGGATGGATAGATAGATAGAGGGATGGATGGATCGGTGGATAGATAGATGAATAGATGATAGATAGGAGGATAGATATAGAGATAGATAGATAAATGGATCAATAGATAGGTGGATAGGCAGCTGGATAGATACCACGGTGGAACAGTGGTTAGCACTGTATAGTGGCTCAGTGGTTAGCACTGCAGTCTTGCAGTGCTGAGGTCCTGGGTTCAAATCCCACCAAGAACAACATCTGCAAGGACTCTTTATGTTCCCCCCGTGTTTCTGTGGGTGTTCTCTGGTTTCCTCCCACACTAGGGAATGTAGATTGTGAGCCCCAATGGGGACAGTGATGATCATATCTGTAAAACGCTATGGAATTAATAGCGCTATATAAGTTAGTGAAATGAATAGATGGATAGATGGTACACACAGGTTGCTGTATATTTTGGTCTGAATATTATGCACTAAAAAATACACAGCTTCACTCTAAGGTGCTAAGGTATGCAAACATTGAATATAGTAATTTGGACATGCATCACTGCTATTGAAATAACTTTGAAAATTGAGACACAGCGTATAAAAAGGCCAGTTTTATGTGAACCCAGCAGCCAGTATTTAGATGTATCTCATTTTACTGGGTCTCTACCTCCTAAATGCCTTTACTTGGGCTGAAAAGTTTACAATTTTATGGGCGGGCAGGAACTTGCTAATTGGAAATTAAAAATCACCTTAAGCCCGTGAGAAGGAGAACTCAGTCAGAAGGCATGACCTTGTAATCTAAAATAAGAAAACTGACAATACTTCCTAATAGACAAGTGTGAACAGGTGCAAACTGATCATTAGAATTACTCTAACAGATATACAGCTGCACTCTGATGCGCTAGTATGCAAACCTTGAATATGCTAATTTGGACAGGTATGCACCTTCTTTCACATGATTGCTGTGTCCCCTACATTGCATGTGGTCGGATGAGACCAAAGTAAAAATTTGGGGCTAAATGCAAAACACAATGTGAGGCAGAAATCTAATATTGGACATCACTCCATTTCCACTGTCACACATGGTGGAGGCAGCATCCTGCTGTAGGGAGGCTTTTCTTCAGCAGGGGCAGGGAAGATGGTCAGAGGTGATGGCAAGATGTATGCAGCTAAATACAGGGCAATCTTGGAGGAAAATCTGTTAGCGGCTGCAAAAGACTTGAAACTGGGGGGTAGGTTCACCTTCCACCATGATAAGCAACCCTAAAAATCCTGCCAGAGCTACAATGGGGTGATTAGATCAGAGCACATTCATGTGTGTGAGCGGCTGAGTCACAGTCCAGACCAAAATCCCATTGAGAATCTGTGACAAGACGTGAAAATTGCTGATTACAGACGTCTCCATCCAATCTCACTGAGCGAGAGCGAGTGTGCAAAGAAGAAGAGGAAAATGTCACCTCTAGATGAGCAAAACTGGAGAGGCATCCCCCAAAAGACTGCAGCAGTAACTGCAGGGAAAGGTGAAATTACAAAGTATTCACTCAGCGGGGCTGAATACAAATGCACGTCACAATTTTTCATTTATATTTTTTTAAATATTTATAAAACCACACTTCAATAATACTTGTACTTAGTGGTGGTATATTATATAAAATCCCAATAAAATACATTAAGTTTGTAGGGTATGAATACTTTTCAAAGGCACTGTAAGTATAGTCTACATGTGTGTATATGTATATATATATACACAATTTACATGTCACATATTGAATTCTGGTATACATCTTTGCTGACATAGTGGCTGCCGCCTGCTTCTACAGTATATACAGTCATATGAAAAAGTTTGGGCACCCCTATTAATGTTAACCTTTTTCCTTTATAACAATTTGGGGTTTTGCTATTTCAGTTTCATACATCTAATAACTGATGGACTGATTAATATTTCTGGATTGAAATTAGGTTTTTATGTACTAACAGAAAATATGCAATCCGCATTAAAACAAAATTTGACCGGTGCAAAAGTATGAGCACCTCAACATAAAAGTGACATTAATATTCTGCAGCAGTATTTATGGCTAGAACAGCTTGTCCCCCTGCCATAGAGATAGTTCTGTTTCATATAACTTGTTCTTTTTTTTTTTTTTTTTTTTTACTGCACTATTCTAAGTCCTGTTGTGTATAAATACGTGACTCTTCAGATTTTGTGTTATACCATGCCTGATGAAGAGACCTGAGTAGTCTCGAAAGCTTGCAATTATTACCATCTTTTCAGTTAGCCATTAAAAGGTATCAACCACTGAGGACTCTCTGTTCTTTTAAACAATTTTTTTATTAATATTTTGTAGATCCTCCTTTTGCAACAATAACAGCCTCTAGTCGCTTCCTGTAGCTTTTAATGAGTTCCTGGATCCTGGATGGAGGTAGATTTGACTATTCCTGTTTACAAAACAATTCCAGTTCAGTTAAGTTTGATGGTCGCCGAGCATGGACAGCCGCTTCACATCATCCCACAGATGTTCAATGATATTCAGATCTGGGGACTGGGATGGCCATTCCAGAACATTGTAGTTGTTCCTCTGCATGAATGCCTGAGTAGATTTGGAGCGGTGTTTTGGATCATTGTCTTGCTGAAATATCCATCCAGGGCCGGCGTCAGCACCCGGCAAACCCGGGCAAATGCCGGGGCCCTGGAGAGCCGGGGGGGCCCACTCGGCCTCGTCAGTTCTCCTGTCCCTTGGCCGGGGCCCACTCGCCTTTACAGTTCTGCGGTCCCCGGCCGAGTTCCGGGGACCGCAGTCCTCGGCAGCAATCTGCGGCGCCGTCACTTTAAGGCGCGCAGACATCCTCGTTTGAATTTCATCTGTGGGCGGAGCTACCGCCTTCTCAGTCCCACAGATGAAGGAGGCGAGCTTCTGTCCGGCGCTGTGTGGGCCCCCTCTCCACCGTGACCTAATCGGGTAAGTGCCCTCCCCGCCTCCCCATTATAGGCCCCGGTGAGCTGCTTCTACCCCCTGGATGTATGCCCTGGCCCCTGCCAATGCCCCCACCCGCCGATTCCGCGGGTGTGGGCCCCGCCGAGCCGCGGGTGCTGGCCCCGCCGAGCCGCGGGTGTGGGCCCTGCCGAGCTGCGGGTGCTGCCAGTGCCGCGGGTGCTGTACCCGCCGAGCCGCGGGTGTGGGCCCTGCCAAGCCGCGGGTGCTGCCAGTGCCGCGGGTGCTGGCCCCGCCGAGCCGCGGGTGTGGGCCCTGCCGAGCCGCGGGTGCTGCCAGTGCCGCGGGTGCTGGCCCCGCCGAGCCGCGGGTGTGGGCCCTGCCGAGCCGCGGGTGCTGCCAGTGCCGCTGGTGCTGTCCCCGCCAAGCCGCGGGTGCTGTCCCCGCCAAGCCGCGGGTGTGGGCCCCACAGAGCAGCAGAGTTGTGTGCATTTGTCTGAATGTAGCAGAGTTGTATGTGTTTGTCTGAATGTAGCAGAGTTGTATGTGTTTGTCTGTATGTAGCAGAGTTGTATGTGTTTGTCTGAATGTAGCAGAGTTGTGTGTGTTTGTCTGTATGTAGCAGAGTTGTATGTGTTTGTCTGTATGTAGCAGAGTTGTATGTGTTTGTATGTAGCAGAGTTGTATGTGTTTGTCCGTATGTAGCAGAGTTGTATGTGTTTGTCTGTATGTAGCAGAGTTGTGTGTGTTTGTCTGTATGTAGCAGAGTTGTATGTGTTTGTATGTAGCAGAGTTGTATGTGTTTGTATGTAGCAGAGTTGTATGTGTTTGTCTGTATGTAGCAGAGTTGTATATGTTTGTCTGTATGTAGCAAAGTTGTGTTTGTCTGAATGTAGCAGAGTTGTGTGCATTTGTCTGAATGTAGCAGAGTTGTATGTGTTTGTATGTAGCAGAGTTGTATGTGTTTGTCTGTATGTAGCAGAGTTGTATGTGTTTGTCTGTATGTAGCAGAGTTGTATGTGTTTGTCTGTATGTAGCAGAGTTGTGTGTGTTTGTATGTAGCAGAGTTGTATGTGTTTGTCTGTATGTAGCAGAGTTGTATGTGTTTGTCTGTATGTAGCAGAGTTGTATGTGTTTGTATGTAGCAGAGTTGTATGTGTTTGTCTGTATGTAGCAGAGTTGTATGTGTTTGTATGTAGCAGAGTTGTATGTGTTTGTCTGTATGTAGCAGAGTTGTATGTGTTTGTCTGTATGTAGCAGAGTTGTATGTGTTTGTCTGTAT
Source organism: Anomaloglossus baeobatrachus (assembly GCF_048569485.1). Classification (NCBI taxonomy): domain Eukaryota; kingdom Metazoa; phylum Chordata; class Amphibia; order Anura; family Aromobatidae; genus Anomaloglossus; species Anomaloglossus baeobatrachus. The sequence goes on along the minus strand of NC_134358.1, from coordinate 553,812,773 downwards.
GTAGCAGAGTTGTATGTGTTTGTCTGTATGTAGCAGAGTTGTATGTGTTTGTCTGTATGTAGCAGAGTTGTATGTGTTTGTATGTAGCAGAGTTGTATGTGTTTGTCTGTATGTAGCAGAGCTGTATGTGTTTGTATGTAGCAGAGTTGTATGTGTTTGTCTGTATGTAGCAGAGTTGTGTGTGTGTGTGTCTGTCTGTATGCAGCAGACTTGTGTGTGTGTGTGTGTGTCTGTAAGTGTATATGACTGTATATATTTGTCTGTTTATATGTATTTTTGTGAGTTTGTCTTTAAATATGTATATGTTCGTATCGGTGTCTGTGTGTGGATGGGGCCCACTGGGACTCTTCCGCCCGGGGCCCACAAAAACCTGGAGCCGGCCCTGTATCCATCCCCTGCGTAACTTCAACTTCGTCACTGATTCTTGCACATTATTGTCAAGAATCTGCTGATACTGAGTTGAATCCATGCGACCCTCAACTTTAACAAGATTCCCGGTGCCGGCATTGGCCACACAGCCCCAAAGCATGATGGAACCTCCACCAAATTTTACTGTGGGTAGCAAGTGCTTTTCTTGGAATGCCGTGTTTTTTTGCCTCCATGCATAACGCCTTTTTGTATGACCAAACAACTCAATCTTTGTTTCATCAGTCCACAGGACCTTCTTCCAAAATGTAACTGGCTCGTCCAAATGTGCTTTTGCATACCTCAGGCGACTCTGTTTGTGGCGTGCTTGCAGAAACGGCTTCTTTCGCATCACTCTCCCATACAGCTTCTCCTTGTGCAACGTGCGCTGTATTGTTGACCGATGCACATTGACACCATCTGCAGCAAGATGATGCTGCAGGTCTTTGGAGGTGGTCTGTGGATGGTCCTTGACTGTTCTCACCATTCTTCTTCTCTGCCTTGCTGATATTTTTCTTGGCCTGCCACTTCTGGGCGTAACAAGAACTGTACCTGTGTTCTTCCATTTCCTTACTATGTTCCTCACAGGGGAAACTGACAGTTTAAATCTCTGAGACAACTTTTTGTACCTTCCCCTGAACAACTATGTTGAATAATCTTTGTTTTCAGATCATTTGAGAGTTGTTTTGAGGAGCCCATGATGCCACTCTTCATAGGAGATTCAAATAGGAGAACAACTTGCAAGTGGCCACCTTAAATACCTTTTCTGATGATTGGATACACCGGCCTATGACGTCCAAAGCTCAATGAGGTTACAAAACCAATTTAGTGCTTTAGTAAGTCAGTAAAAAGTAGTTAGGAGTGTTCAAATCAAGAAATTGATAAGGGTGCCCATACTTTTGCACTGGTCAAATTTTGTTTAAATGCGGATTGCACATTTTCTATTAGTACAATAAACCTCATTTCAATCCAGAAATATTACTCAGTCCATCAGTTATTAGATATATGAAACTGCAATAGCAAAAACCCAAATTGTTATAAAGAAAAAAGGTTAACATTAATAGGGGTGCCCAAACTTGTTCATATGACTGTATACATAGATAGAGGGATAGATAGATAGATAGATAGATAGATAGATAGATAGATAGATAGATAGATAGATAGATAGATAGATAGAGGGATAGATGGATGGATGTATGGACGTATGGACGAATGGATGAATGGATGGATGGATGGATGGATGGATGGATAGATGGCAGGATGGAGGGATGGATAGATGGATGGATAGATGTATAGATGTATGGATGGATGGATGGATAGATAGATGGATATATAGAACAATACAAACTTCTTACATTTTTACATAAATCTTAGAGCTAATGAGATTGGTGTACTTACTTTGAAAATCTATGTCAGAATAAGTGCATAAACCAGATATTAAGATGAACATTTTTATAAGAGTCCAGATAAAGGGGAAGACTCATGAATCGCCTAATTGTATCAAGTCTCTTCCCACTCCCCCAGCCAGACTGACAGCTGCAGCTTGTACTGAGCAGTGTGAGATCTCAGCACCTGCAGCGGAGCCATCACTCAGGCTAGGTGGGCACAGATTCAGCTGGGAGGAGGGTCACTTAGGAGCGGTCACTCAGGCTAGGTGGGCACAGATTCAGCTGGGAGGAGGGTCACTTAGGAGCGGTCACTCAGGCTAGGTGGGCACAGATTCAGCTGGGAGGAGGGTCACTTAGGAGCAGTCACTCAGGCTAGGTGGGCACAGATTCAGCTGGGAGGAGGGTCACTTAGGAGCGGTCACTCAGGCTAGGTGGGCACAGATTCAGCTGGGAGGAGGGTCACTTAGGAGCGGTCACTCAGGCTAGGTGGGCACAGATTCAGCTGGGAGGAGGGTCACTTAGGAGCAGTCACTCAGGCTAGGTGGGCACAGATTCAGCTGGGAGGAGGGTCACTTAGGAGCGGTCACTCAGGCTAGGTGGGCACAGATTCAGCTGGGAGGAGGGTCACTTAGGAGCGATCACTCAGGCTAGGTGGGCACAGATTCAGCTGGGAGGAGGGTCACTTAGGAGCAGTCACTCAGGCTAGGTGGGCACAGATTCAGCTGGGAGGAGGGTCACTTAGGAGCAGTCACTCAGGCTAGGTGGGCACAGATTCAGCTGGGAGGAGGGTCACTTCGGAGCAGTCACTCAGGCTAGGTGGGCACAGATTCAGCTGGGAGGAGGGTCACTTAGGAGCGGTCACTCAGGCTAGGTGGGCACAGATTCAGCTGGGAGGAGGGTCACTTAGGAGCGGTCACTCAGGCTAGGTGGGCACAGATTCAGCTGGGAGGAGGGTCACTTAGGAGCAGTCACTCAGGCTAGGTGGGCACAGATTCAGCTGGGAGGAGGGTCACTTCGGAGCAGTCACTCAGGCTAGGTGGGCACAGATTCAGCTGGGAGGAGGGTCACTTAGGAGCAGTCACTCAGGCTAGGTGGGCACAGATTCAGCTGGGAGGAGGGTCACTTAGGAGCGGTCACTCAGGCTAGGTGGGCACAGATTCAGCTGGGAGGAGGGTCACTCAGGCTAGGTGGGCACAGATTCAGCTGGGAGGAGGGTCACTTAGGAGCGGTCACTCAGGCTAGGTGGGCACAGATTCAGCTGGGAGGAGGGTCACTTAGGAGCAGTCACTCAGGCTAGGTGGGCACAGATTCAGCTGGGAGGAGGGTCACTTAGGAGCGGTCACTCAGGCTAGGTGGGTGAAAACTGTTAAGCATTACTCAGCAATTCTAATATGAAGTTACAGAGTAAGTACACCAATTCCATCAGATCTAAGATACCTATTTAATATTGTATGCAGTTTGCATTGAGGAATTTGGTGACATCTGTTTTAAGGGAAATTTCAAGGAATACTGTACATAGTGATGTCCTATATATGGATACATAAATGACAAATTGAGGTCCTCACCTAAACAAACTCTTCTGTGCTGTCAGTATGTGCATCTGGAGAATCACTTAATATCCATTTGTATATACACACTGTAATCTGAATTAGCGCATGTGAGACTACGGCCCCATTCACACATCAGTTTTTTTTCAGCAGTCACAATCCGTTTTCTCGACGGATCCTTTGCAGATTGTGGCGGATAAAACGTAAGGCTATCAGTCGCAATCCATCACTAATACAAGTCAATGAGAAAATCAGTCGCCGGATTCGTTTTTTTCAAAATTCGACAGCTTGTGACTGATGGCAAAAAACTGATGTGTGAAAGGGGCCTAAGATGAAATCGGTAATTCATCTTCTGACAGATACAGTTTACTTCCTTGCCACTGGGTGGTGCCGTTGCCTCACTTGTGTATGTTGCCCGCCGCTCCTTATTGTGGTCTTCTGCGGAGATACTTTTTCTCCATCATTTCCTGGAGTAGCGATGAATCCGTATCACCACTGTGACATTCATTTTTACTTTGTATTCATAATTATTTTTTCATTGTGCCGGAACAAAGTAGTCACATCTCAGTCTCTACAATGGCGGATTTTGTAAAACCGAACAATGTCTTCATCAGTTTACAGACTGCTGGAAACACAACATCAAGGCTCAGGTCCAACGACCCTGTACAAGCTGGATAATGGTGGACTAATGTAGAAAACCATAGAGGAACATAGCTCTCTCTATCTATCCCTCTATCTATCTATCTATCCCTCTATCTCTATCTATCTATCTATCTATCCCTCTATCTCTATCTATCTATCTATCCCTCTATCTCTATCTATCTATCCCTCTATCTCTATCTATCTATCCCTCTATCTATCCCTCTATCTATCGATCCCTCTATCTATCTATCTATCTATCGATCCCTCTATCCCTCTATCTATCTATCTATCTATCTATCCCTCTATCTATCTATCTATCTATCTATCAATCCCTCTATCTATCTATCTATCTATCGATCCCTCTATCCCTCTATCTATCCCTCTATCTATCTATCTATCTATCCCTCTATCTATCTATCTATCTATCTATCCCTCTATCTATCTATCCCTCTATCTATCCCTCTATCTATCGATCCCTCTATCTATCAATCCCTCTATCTATCTATCGATCCCTCTATCTATCTATCTATCTATCTATCCCTCTATCCATCTATCTATCCCTCTATCTATCTATCTATCTATCTATCTATCTATCCCTCTATCTATCTATCTATCTATCTATCTATCTATCCCTCTATCTATCCCTCTATCTATCTATCCCTCTATCTATCCCTCTATCTATCTATCTATCCCTCTATCTATCCCTCTATCTATCTATTCCTCTATCTATCTCTCTATCTCTCTATCTATCTCTCTAGCTATCTATCCATCTATCCATCCCTCTATCTATCTATCTATCTATCTATCCCTCTATCTATCCCTCTATCCATCTATCTATCCCTCTATCTATCTATCCCTCTATCCCTCTATCTATCTATCAATCCCTCTATCGATCCATCTATCTATCTATCGATCCCTCTATCTATCTATCCCTCGATCTATCTATCCCTCTATCTATTATCTATCTATCCCTCTATCTATCTATCTATCTATCTATCTATCTATCCCTCTATCTATCTATCCCTCTATCTATCTATCTATCCCTCTATCTATCTCTCTATCTATCTCTCTATCTATCCATCTATCCATCCCTCTATCTATCTATCTATCCCTCTATCTATCTATCTATCTATCCCTCTATCTATCTATCTATCTATCCCTCTATCTATCCCTCTATCTATCTATCCCTCTATCTATCCCTCTATCTATCTATCCCTCTATCTATCTATCCATCCATCCATTTTTGCATCCATCAATGTATCTATCCAGTGTTCTAGCTGACTGTTCCATTCACTTGGGGACCATGCAGCACAAGGTTTACCTGGGACTTTGGAGTTTTGGGGCCATTGAGGTATCTACCTGCCTGTTTTGCCCTGCAACAATATGTTCCGGCTCGGAGGAGTCGCGGACCGCTCCTGATGGTGTTTTCCCTGCTTTCGATGACGTAACATCCACAGAGCATTTCCTTCTCTTCTGCTTTGTCAACAGGACGTCACTGCTGACATCATTTTGATTGACAGCCGGCTCCCCACTGCCTAACTGCAGGGAACCGGCTGTCAATCAGCATGATGTCACTAATGACGCCAAGTCCACAGAGCGGAAGAAAAGTAGCTGCTCTGTTGACCAAATCAATGTAACGCCGAGCTGTTAGTGTAGACTGTTTGAGTGAAGACTATGGAGGATACCGTACATTATAATAATGGGGATAGGGGAAAATATGTGTAACTGGGTTAAAAACTGGCTCAGTGATAGGAAACAAAGGGTGGTTATTAATGGTACGTACTCGGACTGGGTCTCAGTTCATAGTGGGGTACCACAGGGGTCAGTATTGGGCCCGCTTCTTTTCAACATATTTATAAATGACCTTGTTGGGGGCATGCGGAGTAGAATTTCAATATTTGCAGATGATACTAAACTCTGCAGGGTAATCAATACAGAGGAGGATCATTTTATATTACAGGGAGATTTATGGAAATTGGAGGATTGGGCTGAGAAGGGGCAATTGAAGTTTAATGTAGATAAATGTAAGGTCATGCACTTGGGTAGAGGAAATAACATTTATCATTATGTACTTAATTGTAGAACACTGGGTAAAACAGACACAGAAAAAGACTTGGGTGGATGGTAAACTTCACTTTAGTGGACAGTGTCAGGCAGCGGCTGCCAGGGCTAATAAAATAATGGGATGTATTAAAAGAGGTATAAGTGTTCATGAAATAAATATAGTTCTACCTCTGTACAAGTCACTAGTGCGACCGCACTTATATACTGTGTACAATTCTGGTCACCGATATATAAGAAGGACATAGCTGAACTGGAGAGGGTGCAAAGAAGAGCGACCAAGATTATTAGAGGAATGGGGGGGCTGCAATACCAAGACAGGAAAAACGAAGGCTTAGGGGGGATCTAATCACAATGTATAAATATATGAGGGGACAGTACAGAGACCTTTCCAAAGATCTTTTTACACCTAGGCCTGCGACTGGAACACGGGGGCATCCGCTACGTCTTGAGGAAAGAAGGTTTAATCATAATCACAGACGAGGATTCTTTACTGTACGAGCAGTGAGACTATGGAACTCTCTGCCGTATGATGTTGTAATGAGTGATTCACTACTAACATTTAAGCAGAGCCTGGACGCCTTTCTTGAAAAATTTAATATTACCAGTTATGTATATTAGATTTTATGACAGGGTGTTGATCCAGGGAACTAGTCTGATTGCCGGATGTGGAGTCAGGGAGGAAATTTTTTCCCCATTGGAACTTGTTTGCCACATTGGGTTTTTTTTTGCCTTCATCTGGATCAACATGTTAGGCTACGGGTTGAACTAGATGGACTTAGAGTCTCCCTTCAACCTTAAAAACTATGATACATTATGCACCACACACCATAATTCTGGGATTAGGACCAGTTCCCTCATGAAGGCCTCTTCATGGCTTTGCCACATGGTTTCATCAAATATGAAGAATGGTGCGTAGTGATATGTTTCGTACTGCAAGCGATATTGGATGTCACATAACAAGAATAAGGCGACAAACGATGACTACACAAAGCGTTAGAAGGCGTTTGTACAACATTGGACTACAAGCCAGAAGTCCAACTATATTTGTTCTATTGACCTCACACAACGGCTGAAAGGCTATCATGGTGCAGAACAAGACGGCAATGAAGGGCTATGCTCTTCAGTGAGGAGTCCCGCTTTTGTCTGATATGCAAAATAGCCGTAAATTGGTTTGGGGATCTTGGGGCCAACACCATGAAGAGGCCTTCGTAAGGGAATGTTTGAGTTGTTGCTGGAGCTAAAGTGAGCAGCCTGTGTGACCTAAACCTGCTTCCATGGCTGCAGCATCTCCAGACTATTCTCCTATGGCTGCAGCATCTCCAGACTTGTCTCCCATGGCTGCAGCACCTCCAGACTTTTCTCCTATGGCTGCAGCATCTCCAGACTTGTCTCCCATGGCTGCAGCACCTCCAGACTTTTCTCCTATGGCTGCAGCATCTCCAGACTTGTCTCCCATGGCTGCAGCGTCACTGGACTTGTCTCCCATGGCTGCAGCGTCTCCAGACTTGTCTCCCATGGCTGCAGCATCTCCAGACTTGTCTCCCATGGCTGCAGCGTCTCCAGACTTGTCTCCCATGGCTGCAGCGTCTCCAGACTTGTCTTACTTGTCTGCATCATCTCCAGACTTGTCTCCCATGGCTACAGCGTTTCTGGACTTGTCTTACTTGTCTGCATCATCTCCAGACTTGTCTCTCATGGCTGCAGCATCTCTGGACTTGCCTCACTTGTCTGTATCATCTCCAGACTTGTCTCCCATGGCTGCAGCGTCTCCAGACTTGTCTCCCATGGCTACAGCATCTCCAGACTTGTCTCCCATGGCTGCAGCGTCTCCAGACTTGTCTCCCATAGCTGCAGTGTTTCCAGACTTGTCTCCCATGGCTGCATCATCTCCAGACTTGTCTCCCATGGCTGCAGCATCTCCAGACTTGTCTCCCATGGCTACAGCATCTCCAGACTTGTCTCCCATGGCTGCAGGGTCTCCAGACTTGTTTCCCATGGCTGCAGCGTTTCCAGACTTGTCTCCCATCAAGCACATCTGGGACATCATTGATCGGTGATTACACAGTAGCTGCCAATAGAGGATCTTGATGATTCGCCGCAGTGTATTCAAAGCAACAGAACATCTCTCAGATGACCATTAATAACCTCACTGATAGTAGCTGAGGCTGTAAGTGTCTGGATTTCTGCACGTGGTTCATACTCCAGACTGAATAAATTGAGATAGTTGGAGAACATTGGTTCAATTTTTTCACAATTAGAAGATAATTAACATTTCTACCCATCCATTTTTTCTAACTGTAGTTGTTAACTTCCCCTTTTACATCCATGATAAAATTCTTGCTTCCTGCCTTCACCACTAGGGGGAGCTCTCTGTATACAGATTTGTAAAGCGAGGCTTGAGCTCAATAATATTTGTAGTTCTAAACTGCCCTAATACAAATTCTTCACACGTCGGACTGCGATGGTTGCTCTGGCCAATTATTTGTAGCAATGAACCCTAAAAACGAAAATGAAATTGCACTCGGCATAGAAGCATGTCAACTAAGCCTCGGACACGTTCTCTATTGACTCTCTAACATCAGCCTGTTGGGATTTTTTTACATTTTTTTGTATTTAATTTTGAAGTTCAGCCGTGGAGAATGTTTTGCCTTTGAAAGAAACCACAAGAATGTAATCAAGGTATAATCTCCGGATTCAGTCTACTTGTAGCTCTGTACTAACACCTACAGCCGTTCTCGCATGTTTACACGAAAAGTTATGCAGACTGTATCTTTAAAATGTTACCTTTTTTTGTATCAGTGAGTGTTTAAACAGAGCCCCTGACATGCTGGGTACAAAATACAAGCCTGTCCCTCTTAAAGGGATGGTCCATTCCTTTGTAAAACAAAGCTTAAAGGAAATCTGTCAGAAAATAAACTACTGTTTTTATCAAGTTTATAAATGAACATATTTTTATTTTAAAATACAGTGTTTTTTTTTATATTTTCTAAGACAACATCTATGTTAATAAGAATACTGCAAATTCTTCTTTTGTAGCAATCAAATCTCTGCTACGCTGTCACTTCCTGTCCTGTAGGGAGCACTTCTCCACAGTCACTTCCTGTTCTGTAGGGATCACTTCTCCGCAGTCACTTACTGTTCTGTAGGGAGCACTTCTCTGCAGTCACTTCCTGTTCTGTAGGGATCACTTCTCCGCAGTCACTTACTGTTCTGTAGGGAGCACTTCTCCGCAGTCACTTACTGTTCTGTAGGGAGCACTTCTCTGCAGTCACTTCCTGTTCTGTAGGGAGCACTTCTCTGCAGTCACTTCCTGTTCTGTAGGGAGCACTTCTCCGCAGTCACTTCCTCTTCTGTAGGGAGCACTTCTCTGCAGTCACTTCCTTTTCTGTAGTGATCATTTCTCTGCAGTCACTTCCTTTTCTGTAGTGATCATTTCTCTGCAGTCACTTCCTGTTCTGTAGGGAGCACTTCTCTGCAGTCACTTCCTCTTCTGTAGGGAGCACTTCTCTGCAGTCACTTCCTTTTCTGTAGTGATCATTTCTCTGCAGTCACTTCCTGTTCTGTAGGGATCACTTCTCCACAATCGCTTCCTGTTCTGTAGTGAGCACTTCTCCAGTCACTTCCTGTTCTGTTTTGATCACTTCCCTACAGTCGCTTCCTGTTCTATAGTGATCATGTTTCCACAGTCACTTCCTGTTCTATAATGATCATGTTTCCACAGTCACTTCCTTTTCTATAGTGATCACATTTCCACAGTCACTTCCTTTTCTATAGTGATCATGTTTCCACAGTCACTTCCTTTTCTATAGTGATCACATTTCCACAGTCACTTCCTTTTCTATAGTGATCATGTTTCCACAGTCACTTCCTTTTCTATAGTGATCACGTTTCCACAGTCACTTCCTTTTCTATAGTGATCATGTTTCCACAGTCACTCCTTTTCTATAGTGATCACGTTTCCACAGTCACTTCCTTTTCTATAATGATCACGTTTCCACAGTCACTTCCTTTTCTATAGTGATCACGTTTCCACAGTCACCTCCTTTTCTATAGTGATCACGTTTCCACAGTCACTTCCTTTTCTATAGTGATCACGTTTCCACAGTCACTTCCTTTTCTATAGTGATCACGTTTCCTCAGTCACTTCCTTTTCTATAGTGATCACGTTTCCACAGTCACTTCCTTTTCTATAGTGATCACGTTTCCACAGTCACTTCCTTTTCTATAGTGATCACGTTTCCACAGTCACTTCCTGTTCTGTAGCAATCACTTCCCTGCAGTCACTTCCTTTTCTATAGTGATCACGTTTCCACAGTCACTTCCTTTTCTATAGTGATCACATTTCCACAGTCACTTCCTTTTCTATAGTGATCACGTTTCCACAGTCACTTCCTTTTCTATAGTGATCACGTTTCCACAGTCACTTCCTTTTCTATAGTGATCATGTTTCAACAGTCACTCCTTTCCTATAGTGATCAAGTTTCCACAGTCACTTCCTTTTCTATAGTGATCACATTTCCACAGTCACTTCCTTTTCTATAGTGATCATGTTTCCACAGTCACTCCTTTTCTATAGTGATCATGTTTCCACAGTCACTCCTTTTCTATAGTGATCACGTTTCCACAGTCACTTCCTTTTCTATAGTGATCACGTTTCCACAGTCACTTCCTTTTCTATAGTGATCACGTTTCCACAGTCACTTCCTTTTCTATAGTGATCACGTTTCCACAGTCACTCCTTTTCTATAGTGATCATGTTTCCACAGTCACTCCTTTTCTATAGTGATCACGTTTCCACAGTCACTTCCTTTTCTATAGTGATCACGTTTCCACAGTCACTCCTTTTCTATAGTGATTGTTACGTCCGGGTGGTGGAAACTCTGGACCGTACACCGGATTCCCTTGAGGAGGCAGCCAGGCCGGTTACCCCGCCAGGGGGTCTGGATGCACGGCAGCCGAAGCACTGTTGGTAGTCAGACAGTCCGTAGGAGAGCTGGAGAGGTGGATGTCGTGGAACAAACGGAGTTCTGGACGGTAGTCCGGGTGACGAGGCTCAGGGTCCGAGGCCGGGTAGTAGGGTCAGGCGGGATCCGGAACCTGCTGAGCGATGGGACGGGTCACCAAACAGAGCCAGGGACTGGAGACTGGCGGAGCTGCAGAGGTGGTGGAACATCCGCCGAAGTCACCGTCAGGGTACTGTAGTGGACGTGGTTCGGAGCGGCTGGCGTGGCAGAACAGGCTCTACGAGACAGGACAGGGTTAAGACAGAGCAAGCAATACGGGGACCTGAACTCCTAGTCTATCAAACACGTAGAACAGGCCCCGCCCACCAGGAAAGTGAATCTTAATATACCCTGTACCTGTCTATGCAATTTCCTGTTTCTAGGTGCTGGCCCTTTAAGAAAGGGTCAATGACCGCGCGTGCGCCCTAATGCGCATGCGCGAGGCCCGAGTACCAGAAGCCAGTCCAGGGAGCGGTGCAGAGGAAGCAGGGGTGCCCGGCTGGGTGTCCCACGTCGCAGAGGAGCGCCGGGAGCGGGGAGCTGGACGCATGGAGGCCGCAGGCGGGGAAGAGGAGGCCGGGACCGGAGTGGTGAGCAGGGGACGCCGCCGGGGAGCGGGGAGTGGGCCACGGGGACCGGAGAGCGGGGCCAGGGGACCGGGAAGCGTGACAGTACCCCCTCCCCCACGCCCTCCTCCCCGCAACCGGGACAGAAAGGCACGAATCAGAGGAGTGCCAACATTCTCCCGGGGCTCCCAGGACCTATCCTCGGGACCATAACCCGCCCAGTCTACCAGGAAGTATTGCCGACCTCGCACGGTCTTCATGGCCACGATATCCCTTACCGCATAGATGTCATCGTCAGCAATAGGAGGAGGAGCAGTACCGGCATCAGCGGAGAAGGGACCAAGGACAACAGGCTTGAGCAAGGAGACATGGAAGGAGTTGGGTATCCGCATCGTGGCCGGGAGCTGCAGCTTGTAGGAGACTGCATTGATCTTGCTGATGACCTTAAACGGCCCGATGTAGCGAGGACCCAACTTGTACGAGGGTAACTTCAATCGGACATATCTGGATGCAAGCCAGACCAGATCACCTGGGGAGAAACACGGGGGATCCAGGCGCCTCTTGTCCGCATGTCTCTTCATCCGCAAAGAAGCACGTTTTAGGGAAGACTTGACAAAGTTCCATATAGCTGAGAAGTCCCGAACCAGAGCATCTGCTGCGGGGACATCGGAAGCCGAGGATACTGGCAACGGGACAGAAGGCTGCAGTCCGTAAACAACCTTAAAGGGAGAGCTGGAGGTGGACTCACTGATGTGCTGGTTATGGGAGAATTCAGCCCAAGGTAGGAGCGTGGACCAATCGTCATGATGGATGTTGACGTAGTGGCGCAGGAAGGAGGTCAGGATCTGATTGACCCGTTCCACTTGGCCATTCGACTGAGGATGGTAGGCCGAAGAAAAGTCCAAGGACACTCCCAGATGTTTGCAGAGAGCCCTCCAGAAGCGCGAGGTAAACTGAGTTCCTCTGTCGGACACAATGTGAGAGCGGGGCCAGGGGACCGGGAAGCGTGACAGTGATCATGTTTCCACAGTCACTCCTTTTCTATAGTGATCATGTTTCCACAGTCACTCCTTTTCTATAGTGATCATGTTTCCACAGTCACTCCTTTTCTATAGTGATCACGTTTCCACAGTCACTTCCTTTTCTATAGTGATCATGTTTCCACAGTCACTCCTTTTCTATAGTGATCACGTTTCCACAGTCACTTCCTTTTCTATAGTGATCATGTTTCCACAGTCACTCCTTTTCTATAGTGATCACGTTTCCACAGTCACTTCCTTTTCTATAGTGATCATGTTTCCACAGTTATTCCTTTTCTATAGTGATCACGTTTCCACAGTCACTCCTTTTCTATAGTGATCACGTTTCCACAGTCACTTCCTTTTCTATAGAGATCATGTTTCCACAGTTACTCCTTTTCTATAGTGATCATGTTTCCACAGTTACTCCTTTTCTATAGTGATCATGTTTCCACAGTCACTCCTTTTCTATAGTGATCACGTTTCCACAGTCACTTCCTTTTCTATAGTGATCATGTTTCCACAGTTACTCCTTTTCTATAGTGATCACGTTTCCACAGTCACTCCTTTTCTATAGTGATCATGTTTCCACAGTCACTCCTTTTCTATAGTGATCACGTTTCCACAGTCACTTCCTTTTCTATAGTGATCATGTTTCCACAGTCACTCCTTTTCTATAGTGATCACGTTTCCACAGTCACTTCCTTTTCTATAGTGATCATGTTTCCACAGTCACTCCTTTTCTATAGTGATCACGTTTCCACAGTCACTTCCTTTTCTATAGTGATCACGTTTCCACAGTCACTTCCTTTTCTATAGTGATCACGTTTCCACAGTCACTCCTTTTCTATAGTGATCATGTTTCCACAGTCACTTCCTTTTCTATAGTGATCACGTTTCCACAGTCACTTCCTTTTCTATAGTGATCACGTTTCCACAGTCACTTCCTTTTCTATAGTGATCACGTTTCCACAGTCACTTCCTTTTCTATAGTGATCATGTTTCAACAGTCACTCCTTTCCTATAGTGATCAAGTTTCCACAGTCACTTCCTTTTCTATAGTGATCACATTTCCACAGTCACTTCCTTTTCTATAGTGATCATGTTTCCACAGTCACTCCTTTTCTATAGTGATCATGTTTCCACAGTCACTCCTTTTCTATAGTGATCACGTTTCCACAGTCACTTCCTTTTCTATAGTGATCACGTTTCCACAGTCACTTCCTTTTCTATAGTGATCACGTTTCCACAGTCACTTCCTTTTCTATAGTGATCACGTTTCCACAGTCACTCCTTTTCTATAGTGATCATGTTTCCACAGTCACTCCTTTTCTATAGTGATCACGTTTCCACAGTCACTTCCTTTTCTATAGTGATCACGTTTCCACAGTCACTCCTTTTCTATAGTGATTGTTACGTCCGGGTGGTGGAAACTCTGGACCGTACACCGGATTCCCTTGAGGAGGCAGCCAGGCCGGTTACCCCGCCAGGGGGTCTGGATGCACGGCAGCCGAAGCACTGTTGGTAGTCAGACAGTCCGTAGGAGAGCTGGAGAGGTGGATGTCGTGGAACAAACGGAGTTCTGGACGGTAGTCCGGGTGACGAGGCTCAGGGTCCGAGGCCGGGTAGTAGGGTCAGGCGGGATCCGGAACCTGCTGAGCGATGGGACGGGTCACCAAACAGAGCCAGGGACTGGAGACTGGCGGAGCTGCAGAGGTGGTGGAACATCCGCCGAAGTCACCGTCAGGGTACTGTAGTGGACGTGGTTCGGAGCGGCTGGCGTGGCAGAACAGGCTCTACGAGACAGGACAGGGTTAAGACAGAGCAAGCAATACGGGGACCTGAACTCCTAGTCTATCAAACACGTAGAACAGGCCCCGCCCACCAGGAAAGTGAATCTTAATATACCCTGTACCTGTCTATGCAATTTCCTGTTTCTAGGTGCTGGCCCTTTAAGAAAGGGTCAATGACCGCGCGTGCGCCCTAATGCGCATGCGCGAGGCCCGAGTACCAGAAGCCAGTCCAGGGAGCGGTGCAGAGGAAGCAGGGGTGCCCGGCTGGGTGTCCCACGTCGCAGAGGAGCGCCGGGAGCGGGGAGCTGGACGCATAGAGGCCGCAGGCGGGGAAGAGGAGGCCGGGACCGGAGTGGTGAGCAGGGGACGCCGCCGGGGAGCGGGGAGTGGGCCACGGGGACCGGAGAGCGGGGCCAGGGGACCGGGAAGCGTGACAGTACCCCCTCCCCCACGCCCTCCTCCCCGCAACCGGGACAGAAAGGCACGAATCAGAGGAGTGCCAACATTCTCCCGGGGCTCCCAGGACCTATCCTCGGGACCATAACCCGCCCAGTCTACCAGGAAGTATTGCCGACCTCGCACGGTCTTCATGGCCACGATATCCCTTACCGCATAGATGTCATCGTCAGCAATAGGAGGAGGAGCAGTACCGGCATCAGCGGAGAAGGGACCAAGGACAACAGGCTTGAGCAAGGAGACATGGAAGGAGTTGGGTATCCGCATCGTGGCCGGGAGCTGCAGCTTGTAGGAGACTGCATTGATCTTGCTGATGACCTTAAACGGCCCGATGTAGCGAGGACCCAACTTGTACGAGGGTAACTTCAATCGGACATATCTGGATGCAAGCCAGACCAGATCACCTGGGGAGAAACACGGGGGATCCAGGCGCCTCTTGTCCGCATGTCTCTTCATCCGCAAAGAAGCACGTTTTAGGGAAGACTTGACAAAGTTCCATATAGCTGAGAAGTCCCGAACCAGAGCATCTGCTGCGGGGACATCGGAAGCCGAGGATACTGGCAACGGGACAGAAGGCTGCAGTCCGTAAACAACCTTAAAGGGAGAGCTGGAGGTGGACTCACTGATGTGCTGGTTATGGGAGAATTCAGCCCAAGGTAGGAGCGTGGACCAATCGTCATGATGGATGTTGACGTAGTGGCGCAGGAAGGAGGTCAGGATCTGATTGACCCGTTCCACTTGGCCATTCGACTGAGGATGGTAGGCCGAAGAAAAGTCCAAGGACACTCCCAGATGTTTGCAGAGAGCCCTCCAGAAGCGCGAGGTAAACTGAGTTCCTCTGTCGGACACAATGTGAGAGCGGGGCCAGGGGACCGGGAAGCGTGACAGTGATCATGTTTCCACAGTCACTCCTTTTCTATAGTGATCATGTTTCCACAGTCACTCCTTTTCTATAGTGATCATGTTTCCACAGTCACTCCTTTTCTATAGTGATCACGTTTCCACAGTCACTTCCTTTTCTATAGTGATCATGTTTCCACAGTCACTCCTTTTCTATAGTGATCACGTTTCCACAGTCACTTCCTTTTCTATAGTGATCATGTTTCCACAGTCACTCCTTTTCTATAGTGATCACGTTTCCACAGTCACTTCCTTTTCTATAGTGATCATGTTTCCACAGTTATTCCTTTTCTATAGTGATCACGTTTCCACAGTCACTCCTTTTCTATAGTGATCACGTTTCCACAGTCACTTCCTTTTCTATAGAGATCATGTTTCCACAGTTACTCCTTTTCTATAGTGATCATGTTTCCACAGTTACTCCTTTTCTATAGTGATCATGTTTCCACAGTCACTCCTTTTCTATAGTGATCACGTTTCCACAGTCACTTCCTTTTCTATAGTGATCATGTTTCCACAGTTACTCCTTTTCTATAGTGATCACGTTTCCACAGTCACTCCTTTTCTATAGTGATCATGTTTCCACAGTCACTCCTTTTCTATAGTGATCACGTTTCCACAGTCACTTCCTTTTCTATAGTGATCATGTTTCCACAGTCACTCCTTTTCTATAGTGATCACGTTTCCACAGTCACTTCCTTTTCTATAGTGATCATGTTTCCACAGTCACTCCTTTTCTATAGTGATCACGTTTCCACAGTCACTTCCTTTTCTATAGTGATCACGTTTCCACAGTCACTTCCTTTTCTATAGTGATCACGTTTCCACAGTCACTCCTTTTCTATAGTGATCATGTTTCCACAGTCACTTCCTTTTCTATAGTGATCACGTTTCCACAGTCACTTCCTTTTCTATAGTGATCACGTTTCCACAGTCACTTCCTTTTCTATAGTGATCACGTTTCCACAGTCACTCCTTTTCTATAGTGATCACGTTTCCACAGTCACTTCCTTTTCTATAGTGATCACGTTTCCACAGTCACTTCCTTTTCTATAGTGATCACGTTTCCACAGTCACTTCCTTTTCTATAGTGATCACGTTTCCACAGTCAGTTCCTTTTCTATAATGATCGTGTTTCCACAGTCAGTTCCTGTTCTGTAGCAATCACTTCCCCGCGGTCACTTCCTTTTCTATAGTGATCAAGTTTCCACAGTCACTCCTTTTCTATAGTGATCATGTTTCCACAGTCACTTCCTTTTCTATAGTGATCACGTTTCCACAGTCACTTCCTTTTCTATAGTGATCATGTTTCCACAGTCACTCCTTTTCTATAGTGATCATGTTTCCACAGTCACTTCCTTTTCTATAATGATCACGTTTCCACAGTCACTTCCTTTTCTATAGTGATCACGTTTCCACAGTCACTTCCTTTTCTATAGTGATCACGTTTCCACAGTCACTTCCTTTTCTATAGTGATCATGTTTCCACAGTCACTCCTTTTCTATAGTGATCACGTTTCCACAGTCACTTCTTTTTCTATAGTGATCATGTTTCCACAGTCACTCCTTTTCTATAGTGATCACGTTTCCACAGTCACTTCCTTTTCTATAGTGATCGTGTTTCCACAGTTACTCCTTTTCTATAGTGATCATGTTTCCACAGTCACTTCCTTTTCTATAGTGATCACGTTTCCACAGTCACTTCCTTTTCTATAGTGATCACGTTTCCACAGTCACTTCCTTTTCTATAGTGATCACGTTTCCACAGTCACTCCTTTTCTATAGTGATCACGTTTCCACAGTCACTTCCTTTTCTATAGTGATCACGTTTCCACAGTCACTTCCTTTTCTATAGTGATCACGTTTCCACAGTCACTTCCTTTTCTATAGTGATCACGTTTCCACAGTCACTTCCTTTTCTATAATGATCGTGTTTCCACAGTCAGTTCCTGTTCTGTAGCAATCACTTCCCCGCGGTCACTTCCTTTTCTATAGTGATCAAGTTTCCACAGTCACTTCCTTTTCTATAGTGATCACATTTCCACAGTCACTTCCTTTTCTATAGTGATCACGTTTCCACAGTCACTTCCTTTTCTATAGTGATCATGTTTCCACAGTCACTCCTTTTCTATAGTGATCATGTTTCCACAGTCACTTCCTTTTCTATAATGATCACGTTTCCACAGTCACTTCCTTTTCTATAGTGATCACGTTTCCACAGTCACTTCCTTTTCTATAGTGATCACGTTTCCACAGTCACTTCCTTTTCTATAGTGATCATGTTTCCACAGTCACTCCTTTTCTATAGTGATCACGTTTCCACAGTCACTTCTTTTTCTATAGTGATCATGTTTCCACAGTCACTCCTTTTCTATAGTGATCACGTTTCCACAGTCACTTCCTTTTCTATAGTGATCGTGTTTCCACAGTTACTCCTTTTCTATAGTGATCATGTTTCCACAGTCACTTCCTTTTCTATAGTGATCACGTTTCCACAGTCACTTCCTTTTCTATAGTGATCACGTTTCCACAGTCACTTCCTTTTCTATAGTGATCACGTTTCCACAGTCACTCCTTTTCTATAGTGATCACGTTTCCACAGTCACTTCCTTTTCTATAGTGATCACGTTTCCACAGTCACTTCCTTTTCTATAGTGATCACGTTTCCACAGTCACTTCCTTTTCTATAGTGATCACGTTTCCACAGTCACTTCCTTTTCTATAATGATCGTGTTTCCACAGTCAGTTCCTGTTCTGTAGCAATCACTTCCCCGCGGTCACTTCCTTTTCTATAGTGATCACGTTTCCACAGTCACTTCCTTTTCTATAATGATCGTGTTTCCACAGTCAGTTCCTGTTCTGTAGAAATCACTTCCCCGCGGTCACTTCCTGTTCTGTAGCAATCACTTCCCTGCGGTCACTTCCTTTTCTATAGTGATCACGTTTCCACAGTCACTTCCTTTTCTATAATGATCGTGTTTCCACAGTCAGTTCCTGTTCTGTAGCAATCACTTCCCCGCGGTCACTTCCTTTTCTATAGTGATCACGTTTCCACAGTCACTTCCTGTTCTGTAGCAATCACTTCCCCGCAGTCACTTCCTTTTCTATTGTGATCTCTTCTCCGCATTTATCTGATTATCATCACAGACAGGATTATTGTAGTACCAACATATAAAAAATACAGGATCCACCACTCACAATAGACGATGGTGTTTTCATGCTGGGATCCTTAGTGATCCGCTCAAATCTGTGGAGAATCCTGGATTTACATCTTCAATTTCCCTGCAGCTCCTCCACAGGGGATAGGGTATAATTTACTGATTGTTGGGGAACAACATGGGTTCTACATGCTGGGAGTGATGAGCTGACCATTCTCACGCTTCATTCCATTCATTGTCTATGGGACTGACAGAAATAGAGCAGGGCTCTACTCTTTTGTCTTTTTTTCCACAATCCCATAGACGAAAAAATGGAGATGAGGTCATAGAAATAATAATAATAATAATAATAATAATAAAAATTATGTAATAATAGAAATAGTAATTATAATATAATAATGAAATAATAATACTAATAATGATAATAATAACAGCAACAACTAATAATAATAATAATAATAATAACATAATAATGAAATAATATAATGTAATAATAATAATATAATGAAATAATAATACTATAATATAATAATAATAATTATGTAATAATACAATTAGTAATTATAATATAATAATGAAATAATAATACTAATAATGATGATAACAATAACAGCAACAACTAATAATAATAATAATAATAATAATAATAACATAATAATGAAATAATATAATGTAATAATAATAATGAAATAATAATATAATAATAATAATAAAAAATAATAAGAATAGTCCATCAATATTAAATATATATATTTTTCTATATGTAGTAGTGCTGTGTTTGTCACTGAGTTCGCACTTTGCTTTATTTGCAATTTTTCCTTACGACTGGAGGTGGAGGGACAGAACTTTTTCTGAATGCAGGGAAGAAAGAGTTAAGTGACATGTTCGGCTCTGCTACATCTGTATGGGAGAGTGGGTGTACTCAGACAGGGCTCCCACAGCGCAGGCTGCCTTTACAGTACCAGAGGGTAATGTGGTGCCAGGGAGCGAGTGCACAATGCAACTGCCCACGTCGGGGAACGTGGGAGGAGGCCACAATGGGCTGATGTTTGGCTGTTGGTCGTGGTTAATGGATTGTGTGGGTGGAAAGAAGGGAAGAAAACAAAACAGGAACATGATGGGTGGATGCAGCCGGCGTCACTGTGCACACATTTAGCTCCTGGACACTGTGTATCTAATATTCAATTATATGTGACTCCAGTGAGAACATTGTATCCACCATTATGTAACATTTCGATCCATGGATGGAGGGAGGACTTCTTGGTAGGGATCAATTTGCCTTTGTCCTTCTTATTTCTTAGGGCCAAGGCTATATAGAATCATAATCACATGTAATAGCCTCATGACGTAACATATTCCTGCGGGCCACTATTATATTGATAAGCGTCTGCCATCAGCTGGCGCCGCTTATCTTCTGGGAAATTGAGGAGCTGACAGGTTAAAGGAGGTCTAATGGACCCAAAACGCTGTAAAATACCTAGAATAACAAACAGAGAGGATACTCACCCTCCCCCAGTCCAGCACAGGCTGCAGCGGTACATTGGGTACAGTCAGGGCCGGCGTCAGCACGCGGCACACCCGGGCCAATGCCACGGCCCTGGACCGCCGGGGGGGGGCCCACTTGCCATTGGCAGTGGCGGTGATGTATCCTCGGGCGGCGGAGATGACTGCTGTCAATCACTGAGCTCAGCGGTTCATACTGTCTACCTCAGCACAGCCAATGAGCTCAGTTATTGGTCACGGTAGGGACCAAAAGGGTGTGGAATCCACTTTCCTCAAAGTGCAAAATCCCTTTAAATTCCAACATGTCCATATTTCTCCATACACCGTATATTTGCACATAACCTCACATCCCTCTAATACGCATGTTGGGTGATGCCACCACTTGGTGCACAGACCTACAGTTCAAAAATGATCACACCTTATTGGGCCATATTTTGGTAAAATATAACTTCCATATAGTTGTCAAAATAACCACGGAATAAACGCTAACGCCATATACTGCAAGAAAAACGTACTGTACGGAAGGAGCAGTGCCATAAAATGCCTAAGGTGATAAAACCATATAGTGCTCACACAATATCAACATAAAATGACCAAATAATAGCATCATAAACGATCTGCAGAGCGCTATACAGTGCCAATATAATACTGACACAAGGGATAAACCGAGCACTGCCTAATTATTGTTAAATAGTATAATGCTGAAATAACAGACATGCTGCCAAAATATCATTTCCATACAGTCGCAAAAATAACTTCTATAGAGTTCCACTACCACAATATAATCATGGCCAAAAATGTTGGCACCCTTGAAATTCATCCATAAAATTAAGTATTTCTCCCAAATAATTATTGCGGTTACACGTTTTCTTATACACATGTTTATTTCCTTTGTGTGTATTGGAACAACAGAAAAAAACATAGAAAATAAGGCAAATTGGACTTAATTTCACATGGAACTCCAAAAAATGGTCCAGATAAAATTGCTGTCCCCCTCAACTTAATATTTGGTTGGACACCCTTTACCCTTTGGAATAAATACCTGCAATCAGTCGCTTCCTATACCCGTCCACACGCTTCCTCCTCCTCTCACCTGGAATCTCGGACTCTTCTTTATAATCTACTCCAAGTCTCTCATATTTGAAGGCGTCTTCTCTTCTTTTTCCATCAGGAATTTTAAGATCTCTCCACAAGTGTCAATGGGATTTAGATCCGGACTCATTGCTGCCACTTCAGAACTCTCCAGTGCTTTGTTTCCATCCATTTCTGGGGCTTCTTGAAGTGTTTGGGGGTCATTGTCCTTGTAGAAGACTCATGACCTAGGACACACCCCCAGCTTTCTGACACTGGTCACTACATTACCACCCAAAATCCTTAGGTAATCTTCAGATTTCATGATGCCTTGCACAGAGTCAAGGCCCCCAGTGCCAGAGGCAGCAAAACAACCCTAAACATCTCTGACCTCCACCATACCTGACTGTAGGCACTGTGTTCTTTTTTTTGTAGGTCTCATTTTGTTTTCAGTAAGCAGTAGAATGATGTGCTTTACCAAAAAGTTCTATCTTGGTCTCATCTGTCCACAAGACGCTTTCCCAGAAGGATCTTTGTTACTTAAGTACATTTTGGCAAACTGCAGTCACTTTTTTTATGTCTCTGTGTCAGCAGTGGGGTCCTCCTGAGTCTCCTCCATAGCATTTCATTTCATTCAGTTGTGAACGAATGGTTCACGCTGACACTGATACCCCTTGAGTCTGCAGGATGGCTTGAATATCTTTGTACCTTGAATTTGGGCTTATCCACCATCCGGACTATCCTGCATTGCAACCTTTCATCGATTTTTCTTTGCCGTCCACGTCCAGGGAGATTAGCTACAGAGTCATGTGTTGTAAACTTCTTGATTATGATGTGGACCATGAACAAAGGAACATCAAGATCTCTGCAGATGGACTTGTAACTTTGAAAATGTTGATATTTTTCAACAATTTTGGTTCTCAAGTCCTCAAACAGTGTTCATCTCCTCTTTCTGTTCTCCATGCTTAGTGTGGCACAAAGACACACAATGCAAAGATTAAGTCAACCTCTCCCCCTTTTTATCTGGTTTCGGTGTAATATTCATATTGCCCACTCCTGTTACTTGCCACAGGTGAGTTTGAATGAGCATCACAGGCTTGGAACAAGTTGTTTACCACAATTTTGTAAAGGTGCTAACACTTTTGTCCGGCCCATTTGGGAGGTTTTGTGTGACCTTATGTCCAATTTGCCTTTTTTTCTCTGTTATTTTGTGTTATTCACATACACACAACAGAAATAAACATGCGTATAACAAAACGTGTAATTGCAATAATTTTCAGGGAGCAATACTTCATTTTCTGGAACAATTTGAAGGGTGCCAATACTTTCGGCCATGACTGTATGAAGCAAGAATAATACAATGCTATATAGTGTTCCAATAATACCAACATATAGTGACCTAATAACAGCTCCATAAATAGAGAACTCAACACAGCTACACAATAATGAAATAGTGTCATGGAGGTCAGGGCTGGGTTGAGAAGGAAATGTAAAGTGAACAGCTCCAATCAAAAAACTTGTCACTTGTGCATCACTGTGAATGTAATAGTCTATTCTAGTTTCTATTGCTTTAGATCAGTGCTCATTCATTTGTCGGGTGTGTACTGAGCTTGGATCTTTTGCTGTACTTCTGTAGCTGGTCTTTTTACTGTACTTATTTGCTGAGCTGTCCTGTTACTGTACTCATTTACAGAGTTTGGTCTTTTTGTACTTACACATAGAATTGGCTGTTTTAATTTTCTGTTTGGTCTTAGTACTGTATCTATGCACTAAACACATTTTGATACACTGAGCTTGGTTTATGTATTGCTTCATGTTGTGTGCCTGGTTTTGGTGCTGTAACTATGTATTGTGCTTAGTTTGGTGCTGTAATTAAGTACTGTTCTTTGATCATGTACTGTATGTACTAGGCTTGTTTTTGGTACTGAAATTTTGAGCTGTACTTGGTTTTGATGCTGTAATTATGTACTCTACTTGGTACTGGGGCTGTAATTATGTACTGTGCTTGGCTCTGATGCAGTAATTATGTACTGTGCTTGGTTTGGTGCTTTTAATATAAAATGTTCTTGGGTCTGGTGCTATAGTTATGTATTGGTTTTGATGCTGTAATTATGTACTGTACTTAGTTATGGTTCTGTAGTATTGTTCTTGGTTCTTGTATTGTATGTACTAGGCTTGTTTTTGGTGCTGTAATTATGAGTTGTACTTGGTTTTGATGCTGTAATTATATACTCTACTTGGTACTGGGGCTGTAATTATGTACTGTACTTGGCTCTGATGGAGTAGTTATGTACTATGCTAGGTTTGGTGCTTTTAATATAAACTGTGATTGGGTCTGGTGCTGTATTTATGTACTGGTTTTGGTTTTGATGCTCTAATTATGTACTGTGCTTGGCTCTGATGCAGTAATTATGTACAGTGCTTTGTTTGGTGCTTTTGATATAAACTGTGCTCGGGTTTGGTGCTGTATTTATGTAATGGTTTTGGTTTTGATGCTGTAATTATGTACTGTGCTTGGTTTTGGTGCTGTGATTATGTACTGTGCTTGATTCTGGTGATATATTTATGTACTGGGCTTGGTTCTGGTGCTTTAATTATGTACAGTGGTTTTTTTTTCTTGGTATCATATTTTTCTATTGACCTGAGTTTTTTTGCTGTATTGATGCACAACTATTTCTACTTGTTAAAGAGATATTCCCATCTTAAACAATTATGGCATAGCCAAATGAAATTCCATAAATGTCCAAATATGCAATTTGTCGAACAACTGAGACAAGCATTTATCTTGAGAATGGGGCCTTTTTTATGCGTTGATGTCAGTAAAGAGGCTTACACACACGTGATGTGTGCGGCTTCTATTGCATTGTATGAGATTAAGAACATCTAAATTTTGGAACTCTTATTCTAATGAATGACGAGACGTAATGCAGAGCCACCAGCCTATTCGGAAAAGTACACAACACATTAGATGGGATCCAGTCAAATTCCTTTTACGGCCACCAGAAAAGCTGGTGGTGTAAATCATCCACATTCACTACTATGGTGAGAGACTCATCTAAATCCTCTTGGAGTGGATCCTTCATGGAGTGTTCTGGAGTGTCCCTTTAAGTTACGGCAGGTTGAGTTCCACTTTAATTGCATTATATGTCTTCCTTTCTGAGCTCGGTCATGTCGGGTTGTACTTTCAGGATGTTAGGATTTAGACATGAATCATCTCCATAACTCCATCTTCAGTGTGTACTTATTACACGTAGATCCACCCCACCCTTCCATCTAATAAGATCTGTTTATTTTTACAGTATACTGATCTACAATACTACGCCACACAACAGCAGTGCCATCCCAACAGCAGCTGGTCCGGAGGCGCCTCATTGGTGCTGGAGCCTGTCATTCACTGGCGTAGATAGGCAACGATTAGGGGGGGGGGTGACGGAAGACTAACAATACCATGTAACTTTTGAAAGGAGACATCAGATTCTCAAAGGGGGTACACCAAGTATATGTTATCCTGTATCTATAGGATAGGGAATATCTAATAGACTGGTGGTCCGATGGCCGGGACTCACACTGGTCCCGATAACGGGGCAATCCCAATCTGGGATTCCAGTGTGGGATCTGGTGTTGGACCAATCACGATCTGATATTGATGACCAACCCCAATGAGAGGTCATCAATATGCGGCAATGTGATAACCCCTTTAAGCCATGACGATGTAATGATGCTAGAAAAAAGAAGCGCTGATCGGGTATTACCAGATGACAGGAGTAATATATAAAGTATATACACTCACCTAATGTGGTTCTGAAAGTCACAACCACTGCCAAGCATAAGATAATGGCGTCTGCTGCAGCTCCACGTGGATGAGCATTCAAACAGGAGAAGAGAAGGGGTTAACGCCGAGCATCAGCCAAATGAAGATGTAGAGTTGTTGATAGATTAATATCTTTTTTTATTTCATAGGTCTACGCGTTTCGAGGTTGAAACCTCTTCCTCAGGACCAGAACATCAACAAAGGCTTTGTTGATGTTCTGATCCTGAGGAAGAGGTTTCAACCTCGAAACGCGTAGACCTATGAAATAAAAAAAGATATTAATCTATCAACAACTCTACATCGTCATTTGGCTGATGTGCAGCGTTAACCCCTTCTCTTCTCCTGTTTGAATGACGATGTAATGGAAAGATAATCAGAATTTAATTATATGAACCCCCAAAAGATTGCATATTAATTTGGGCTTTTGTCCCCACTGACATATCTTACGCATGTTTTATATAACATGTTAAATATTCTCAATTTTTTCCTGTTATTTAGTGAATTTTTGAGTTTTGTTTTGCACTTTTTTCTTTCCTTGCCCGGCAGTTTTATATACCTACCTCGTAACTGTTTCCTATAGATCATGTTACAGGGTCACGGTTCTGTACATAATACATTAATTTTATAGCATCCTAATTCACACGCTGTAAATAATCCATTAATAGTACGGTTTGTTTATATGTGTAATGGGAAGGTGGTAAGAAAATTAATGGGAGGCATAATTAAAATAAAATGAATTTCTTATGAAAGCTGGAGGTGAGGAATCGTGTGCAAACGGTAATCGCACTTCAGAATGGAAGGAAACAACGTGTAAACAGCTAAGAAATCATTATTAGCGGCCTTTAAAGTCACGCTCCACCTTTTCATTTACATTAGAAACATAGTCACAACCTGTAACATTTAGCGTCTTCATTATTTTCTTGTTTTCACTGAATTTTCTGCTTTGAACTATATCTTTTTTTTTATAAAAAGAAACATACTGAAAACAATCAACAAGCTGCTGTTGACAGATCCAGTATTATTATGGCTTTTTTATTTAGTACTTTGAGGTTATATTGAGGTCCACATGTTAATTTGTATCAAATATTTACTAATATGTTTATAAATGGTTTGGTACCATATTGTTTTAAAAATTTAAAAAGACAGACTAGAAACAATCAGCATGCTGCTGTTGACAGATCCAGTATTACTATGGAGTTTTTATTTAGTATTTTGAGGTCATATTGAGGTCTATTAGTATGTTTATAAATGTTCTGTTTTGTACTATATTGTTTTAAAAATTTAAAAAGACAGACTAGAAACAATCAGTATGCTGCTGTTAACAGATCCAGTATTACGATGGGTTTTTATTTAATACTTTGATTTATAGTATTGGAGTCCAGATGTTAATTTAAAACTAATATGTATAGGTTTTTAAATGTTCAGTTTTCTACTACATTGTTAAAAAAACAGCCTAGAAACAATCAGTATGCTGCTGTTAACAGATCCAGTATTACGATGGGTTTTCATTTAATACTTTGATTTAGTATTGGAGTCCAATTGTTAATTTAAAATTAATATTTATAGGTTTTTATGTTTTTAAATGTTCTGTTTTGTACTATATTGTAAAAAAAAAAACAGACTAGAAACGATCAACATGCTGCTCTTGATGGATCCAGTATCACTATAGGGTTTTTATTTAGTATTTTGAGTTCATATTGGGGTTCACATGTTAAATCGTATCAAATATTTTTTTTTTTTAAAATGTTTTTAATTGTCCGGCTTTATATTATATCATTTTGGAAAAAAAAAGCAGACTAGAAACAATCAGTATGCTGCTTTTGACAGATCCAGTATTACGATGGGTTTTTATTTAATACTATGATTTAATATTGGAGTCTAGGTGTTAATTAAGAACAAATATTCATAGGTTTTTATGTTTTCAAATGTTCTTTGTACTATTTTGTTTTAAAAAAAAAACAGACTAGAAACAATCAACATGCTGCTGTTGACAGATCCAGTATCACTATGGGGTTTTGACTTCGTACTTTGAGTTCATATTGAGGTCCACATGTTAATTTGTATCAAATATTTATTAGTGTTTATGTTTATAAATGTCCTGCTTTGTACTATATTGTTTTGGGGTAAAAAAAACAGACTAGAAACCATCAACATGCTGCTTTTGACAGATCCAGTATTTCGATGGGTTTTCATTTAATACTTTGATTTAATATTGGAGTCCAGGTGTTCGTTCATATCCAATATTTATAGGATTATATGTTATAAACTTTCTGTTTTTCTACTACATAAAGCAGTTGTGGGAAAAAAAAACAAGAACAATCAACTTATTGCTGTTGACAGATCCAGTTTTTGTTCTGTGGGTTTTTATTTAGTACTTTGATTTCATATTAGGTCCAGGTATTTATTTTGTAGCAAATATTTAAATGTCGCAAATTAAAATGATTTAGACATTCTCTTTAACCAAAATGAGATCTGTAAACAGGTCAGCTACTTGCTGATGATTTCCATTATTAAATTGTTTAAATATATTTTATATCTGGATTTAATGGCTGATATAGAAGATGCTTATCCCGGGTGGAGCTTCTGTTAAGTACGCAGGATAAATATTCCCGGTTTTCCTGTAAATTGATGTAATTTTTTGGAAATTCTCAAAACTACACGGCGAAGGGCGAGTGTTGTCAAATTGTACTGATGTGTCTTAATTCTGTGGATTTTGGTCGCAGTGCAGACAGAAGACTGCAGAACACCGGGGCACACCCCCGTCAGATTCATATCTATTCCACACACATCCAGAGCTGCATTCTGAATTCAGCTGTTTCTGAGAATCAGTCAAAAACTGGCAGCTCAGTGTTGGCTCCATTCCAGTACATAGCATAATCATTTCTCTTCTATTGTCTCCTGTCATCTTACGGCTTGGGACTCGGCACAACAATGTCTCATCAAAAGGGTTAATGCTTCGGGCTGCATGTACAGACTGACTCCACCACAGGCTGCTTGTCATCGGCTTGTACGTCCTCGCCATGATCCTTTGATGTTTTCACCTGGAAGCATTCTCTGTTACTGGAATATATATATATATATATATATATATACATATGTAACCATATCTGTCTCTATATATATATATATATATATATATATATATATATATATCTCTATCTATATATATCTAATATATAAAGCTGAATGTGTGTGTGTGTATATGTGTGTGTGTGTGTGTGTGTGTGTGTGTGTGTGTGTGTGTGTGTGTGCGCATGTGTGTATGTCCGGGATTGGCATCTGCACCATCGCAGCTACAGCCACAAAATTTTGCACACTCACACGTCTGGACCCCGAGAGCGTCATAGGCTATGTTTTGAGGGGAAATTTTAACCCCGCTCTTTACAGTTATTCACCAAAAAATCTGCCTCCAGTAAAGCGAATGGAGCTGGGAGCCACAGTGCAGCCAGAACTTCAGAAGAATGCGCAGCCACGCCCTTATATGGAATGTTGGCGTGTCACAATGCAGCCAGGGAAAGAGACAGACAGGGAAAGAGGCAGACACAGACAGGGTAAGAAACAGACATAGACAGGGTGAGAGACAGACACGAAGAGACAGACACAGACAAAGAGACAGATACAGACACAGGGAAACCGTCAGACAGGGAAAGAGAGGGAAAGAGACAGACAAAGACAGGTAAAGGGACAGACAAAGAGACAGACACAGGGAAAGAGACAGAGGGAAAGAGACAGACAGGGAAAGAGAGAAAAAGAGACAGACAGGGAAAGAGAGGGAAAGAGACAGACAGGGAAAGAGACAGACAGGGAAAGTGACAGAGATAAACTATTTTGTTAACAGCAGTTATAAACCCGGGCGAAGCCGGGTAGTACAGCTAGTATTATATATATATATATATTATATATATATATATATATATATATATACACACACACACACACACACACACACACACACACACTGGGGAAAATAAGTATTTGATCCCCTGACGATTTTGCACAGAATAAAACAAATCCAGAAAGTCCCATTGTAGGTTTTATAAATAATTAATTTGCATTTTATTGCATGAAATAAGTATTTGATACAATAGAAAAAGAGAAGTTAATATTTGGTAGAAACCTTTCTTTCCAGTTACAAAGGTCGGACGTTTACGGTAGTTCTTGACCGCAGGATTTTGGCAACTCCTACGTACAGATCTTCTCAGGTCACTCCTCCATACAGACCTTCTCCAGATCTTTCAGGTCACTCCTCCATACAAATCTTCTCCAGATCTTTCAGGTCACTCCTCCATACAGATCTTCTCCAGATCTTTCAGGTCACTCCTCCATACAGATCTTCTCCAGATCTTTCAGGTCACTCCTCCATACAGATCTTCTCCAGGTTTTTCAGTTCACTTCTCCATACAAATTTTCTCCAGATCTTTCAGGTCCCTCCTCCATACAGATCTTCTCCAGGTTTTTCAGTTCACTCTTCCATACAGATCTTCTCCAGATCTTTCAGGTCACTCCTCCATACAAATCTTCACCAGATCTTTCAGGTCACTCCTCCATACAGATCTTCTCCGGTTCTTTCAGGTCACTCCTCCATACAGATCTCCAGGTTTTTCAGTTCACTCTTCCATACAGATCTTCTCCAGATCTTTCAGGTCACTCCTCCATGCAAATCTTCACCAGATCTTTCAGGTCACTCCTCCATACAGATCTTCTCTGGTTCTTTCAGGTCACTCCTCCATGCAGACCTTCTCCGGTTCTTTCAGGTCACTCCTCCATACAGATCTTCTTGAGGTCTTTCAGGTCCACTCTTCCATACAGATCTTCTCCAGATCTTTCAGGTCACTCCTCCATCACTCCTCCATGCAAATCTTCACCAGATCTTTCAGGTCACTCCTCCATACAGACCTTCTCCGGTTCTTTCAGGTCACTCCTCCATACAGATCTTCTCGAGGTCTTTCAGGTCACTCCTCCATACAGATCTTCTTGAGGTCTTTCAGGTCCACTCCTCCATACAGATCTTCTCCAGATCTTTCAGGTCACTCCTCCATACAGACCTTCTCCAGATCTTTCAGGTCACTCCTCCATACAGATCTTCTCCAGATCTTTCAGGTCACTCCTCCATACAGATCTTCTCCAGATCTTTCAGGTCACTCCTCCATACAGATTTTCCCCAGGTTTTTCAGTTCACTTCTCCATACAGATTTTCTCCAGATCTTTCAGGTCACTCCTCCATACAGATCTTCTCCAGGTTTTTCAGTTCACTCTTCCATACAGATCTTCTCCAGATCTTTCAGGTCACTCCTCCATACAAATCTTCACCAGATCTTTCAGGTCACTCCTCCATACAGATCTTCTCCGGTTCTTTCAGGTCACTCCTCCATACAGATCTCCAGGTTTTTCAGTTCACTCTTCCATACAGCTCTTCTCCAGATCTTTCAGGTCACTCCTCCATACAAATCTTCACCAGATCTTTCAGGTCACTCCTCCATACAGATCTTCTCCGGTTCTTTCAGGTCACTCCTCCATACAGACCTTCTCGAGGTCTTTCAGGTCACTCCTCCATACAGATCTTCTCGAGGTCTTTCAGGTCCACTCCTCCATACAGATTTTCTCCAGATCTTTCAGTTCACTCCTCCATACAGATTTTCTCCAGATCTTTCAGGTCACTCCTCCATACAAATCTTCACCCGATCTTTCAGGTCACTCCCTCCATACAGATCTTTGAGGTCACTCCTCCGTACAGATCTTCACCAGGTCTTTCAGGTCACTGCTCCTTACAGACCTTCTCCGGTTCTTTCAGGTCACTCCTCCATACAGATCTTCTCGAGGTCTTTCAGGTCACTCCTCCATACAGATCTTCTCGAGGTGTTTCAGGTCCACTCCTCCATACAGAATTTCTCCAGATCTTTCAGGTCTCTGCTCCATACAGATCTTCTCCAGATCTTTCAGGTCACTCCTCCATACAGATCTTCTCCAGGTTTTTCAGTTCACTCTTCCATACAGATCTTCTCCAGATCTTTCAGGTCTCTCCTCCATACAGATCTTCTCCACATCTTTCAGGTCACTTCTCCATACAGATCTTCTCCAGATCTTTCAGGTCACTCCTCCATACAAATTTTCTCCAGATCTTTCAGGTCTCTCCTCCATACAGATCTTCTCCAGCTCTTTCAGGGCACTCCTCCATACAGATCTTCTTCAGCTCTTTCAGGTCACTCCTCCGTACAGATCTTCTCCAGCTCTTTCAGGGCACTCCTCCATACAGATCTTCTCCAGATCTTTCAGGTCACTCCTCCGTACAGATCTTTTCCAGCTCTTTCAGGTCACTCCTCCATACAGAGCTTCTCCAGGTCCTTCAGTTCACTCCTCCATACAGATCTTCTCCAGGTCCTTCAGTTCACTCCTCCATACAGATCTTCTCCAGGTCCTTCAGTTCACTCCTCCATACAGATTTTCTCCAGGTCCTTCAGTTCACTCCTCCATACAGATCTTCTCCAGGTCCTTCAGGTTACTTCTCCATACACATTTTCTCCAGATCTTTCAGGTCTCTCCTCCATACAGATATTCTCCACATCTTTCAGGTCACTTCTCCATACAGATCTTCTCCAGGTCCTTCAGTTCACTCCTCCATACAGATCTTCTCCAGATTTTTCAGGTCACTCCTCCATACAAATTTTCTCCAAATCTTCCTGGTCTCTCCTCCATACAGATCTTCTCCACATCTTTCAAGTCACTTCTCCATACAGATCTTCTCCAGATCTTTCAGGTCACTCCTCCATATAGATCTTCTCCAGATCTTTCAGGTGTCGGGGCTGTCACTGGGCAACATTGAGTTACCTCCTCCAAAGATTTTCTATTGGACCTTTCTCAGAATCACCATTACACCACGATGTGGGATCTTGCTTCAAACCCAAGTCCGAGTAAGATTGAAAGGCATCTTGTGTTCCTTCCTTTTTCTAATAATTACGCCAACAGTTGTTGCCTTCTCACCAAGCTGCTTGCCTATTGTCCTGTCACTTATCCCAGCTTTGTGCAAGTCACCAAAGATTTCTGAAACACGTGTTCTGTTTGGCCACAACATCAGTATGACACTGAAAAAACCTGAAAATAGCAGAATGCTGGGCTGCAGCAGCATCAATGAGGGAGTCCTTGGGGTCGGATCCACACCAATGTATCATTGATGCCCCACCCAGTGGATAGGTGGTGGCTTGTTTACCCCGTTAAGGTTTCCCTTCAATTACCATCATTCAGTAACACATAGTTATGTGTATTGAAGTGGTCACAGGACGTTTTGTTTGCTATACAATAAACTGCCTGTCTATAATGTACAGACTTGTTTTATTTTTAAGGAGCACCATGTCCCCATTATATGCGCAATGCCTCCCAGTAATTGAAGGAATTGCCCAGGTTTGTTACGAAAGTCTGCAGTCACTCTATGTGAATCCTCACATTGCGCACAGCATACACTGTCAAGATTCTCCGCTTCTGGAGCAAGTAGTCATGTGACTGCAAGTATGCAATATCAATAATACCATTTAACTAGACATACACAGACTCTCCCAGTTGATCAAGTTTGTGCACGTCTAGTCAGAATGTGGCAGGGAGAATGCCTATTGCATACTTATGGTCAGATGACCGCCTGCTTCCAGCACTGAAACTGGAGAATCCTGACAGTGTATGCGGTGCGCAATGTGACGATTCACATAGAGTGACTGCAGACTTCTGTACTAAACCTGGACAACCCCTTTAGGCCTCCAACACACATCCGTGCCGCCGGTACGTTTTTGCTCCTTTTTTTGCACGTTCCGGCGGCACGGAGACACGTACACCAATGTTACCCTATGGTAATAGGCACACACATGTAAAACCACACGGATCGTGTATCCATGTCGTTTGAACGTGTGTGCTTTTTTCCTCACGTATAACATGTCCGTGTTTCTCCGGCATTACGCAGGCACGGAGCCGCTAAAGTCAATGGGTCCGTGCCTGCACGTACGTGACACGTGGCATGTCCGTGTGCTACCCGTGCCGTCCGTGTGCGTTTTTAATCCAAACATCACCTACACTTGTTACCAATCCTGCAGGTCAATTAAGGTCATTAATTATAGTAATTATGGCAGCTAATACTCCAATTAGACTCACCAGTATCTCATGATGACGCTTTTGTCTACGCCATTTTTAATGAAAAACGGATCATTTCAAACGGACAGCACACGGACATTACACGTACGTATCTCACGCATACACTGACATTCCACACGCCCACACAGCGAGCATACGCCATCACACGGATGCTACGCGTACCGGCAAAACGGACATGAAAAACGGAACACGCACCCGAAAAACGGAACGTGAGCCATGTACGTTTTTAATCCTGAAGGGTGGCAGAGGCCTTAAAGAGTATGGAAATGACAATCTTAGAGTGAAATGTGTCGTGTAACTCGAGGGTCCAGGCAGGTTTCAATCTGCATCGCCCACCGAGCATGTGCAGCAGATGTGCCCACTGAATGTATAGAGCGGATGCCGGCTGTGTTATACAGCCAGCACCAGAGTCTAACAGCCGCGGATCCAAATCCAGCCGTAGCAGATGGCATTGGCAGTCATGACTGTGGCATCCAATAGATTGGAAATGCAACCGCGCTATCGCAGGATGCTGGCGGTGTTGTGATGGCTGCCGGGGGCCGCACTGGATGCCTCCGCGTCCGCCATGTGTGCACACCAATGAAGACTGTAGTCAGGCTTCATAGGAGACAGGTCATTTTACAATACTCTGCAATATCACAGAATTTCAGAGCCAAGTACAAGCGATCACAGGTTCAAGTCAGCGGGGGAGGTCTAAACAAGAAAAAGTCCACAAAAAAAATGTAAAAAATAAAAATCTATCTAATAATTAATTTCACCCCACTTCTCCTGTAATGTAAATAAAAATATTTGAACCATTAAAAAAAACAAAAAAAAAAACATATGAGGGAAATAGTAATATATACATAGTACATAAACCATACGGGGAACATTGAGACGATAATGACAAATGAAGTGGCAGAATGGCTGCTGCACGGGCGAATCACCCCCTAGAAAAAAACCAAGAATATAGAATGTCGATAAAAACTACCGCTCAGAACGCAAAAAAAAGGGAATTACAGAGTAATGTATGAAGCAAGGTATGGAGCAATGTATGGACTAATGTATGGAGCAATGTATGTACTAATGTATGGACTAATGTATGGACTAACGTACGGAGCAATGCATGGACTAATGTATGGAGCATTGTATGGACTAATGTATGGACTAACGTACGGAGCAATGTATGGACTAATGTATGGAGCAATGTATGGACTAATGTATGGAGTAATGTATGGACTAATGTATGGACTAACGTATGGAGCAATGTATGGACTAATGTATGGACTAACGTATGGAGCAATGTATGGACTAATGTATGGACTAACGTATGGAGCAATGTATGGAGCAATGTATGAAGTAATGTATGGACTAATGTATTGAGCAATGTATGAACTAATGTATAGACTAACGTACGGAGCAAAGTATGGACTAATGTATGGACTAACGTACAAAGCAATGTATGGACTAATGTACGGAGCAATGTATGGACTAATGTATGGACTAACGTACGGAGCAATGTAAGGACTAATGTATGGACTAATGTATGGACTAACGTACGGAGCAATGTATGGACTAATGAATGACTAATGTATGGACTAATGTATGGACTAACGTACGGAGCAATGTATGGACTAATGTATGGACTAATGTATGGACTAATGTATGGACTAACGTATGGAGCAATGTATGGAGTAATGTGCTGAGCAATGTAAGGAATAATGTATGGCGCAAGTTACGGAGCAATGTATTATTATTATTATAGCGCCATCAATTCCATGGCGCTTTACATGTGAAAGGGGTGTACATAATAGGAACAAGTACAATAATCATAAACAATACAAGGCACAGACAGGTACAGGAGGAGAGAGGTCCCTGCCTGCGAGGGCTAATGTACAGAGCAATGTATGGAGCAATGTCCTGGGCAATGTAAGGAATAATGTATGGAGCAAGGTACGGAGCAATGTAAGGACTAATGTATGGAGTAATGTATGGAATAATGAATGGAGCAATGTATGAAGTAATGTATGGACTAATGTTCAGAGCAATGTACGAAGCAATGTAAGGAATAATGTATGGAGCAATGTATGGAACAATGTATGGAGTATTGTATGGAGCAATGTCTGCAGAAATATATAATGAATGGAGTAATGTTTGGAATAATGTATAGAGTAATGTGTGGAGCAATGTCTGGAGTAATGTAAAATATATAGCGTAATGTCTGGAGTAATATCTGGAGCAATGTCTGGAGTAATGTATGGAGCAATGTATAATGTCTGGAGCAATGTCTGGAGTAATGTATAATGTGTGGAGCAATTTATGGGGTACTGTATAATGTGTGGAGCGATGTATAATGTCTGGAGCGATGTATAATGTGTGGAGCGATGTATAATGTCTGGAGCGATGTATAATGTCTGGAGCGATGTATAATGTCTGGAGCAATGTCTGGAGCGATGTATAATGTCTGGAGCAATGTCTGGAGCGATGTATAATGTCTGGAGCAATGTCTGGAGCGATGTATAATGTGTGGAGCGATGTATAATGTGTGGAGCGATGTATAATGTGTGGAGCGATGTATAATGTCTGGGGTACTGTATAATGTGTGGAGCGATGTATAATGTCTGGAGCGATGTATAATGTCTGGAGCAATGTATGGAGCAATGTGTAATGTCTGGAGCAATGTATGGAGCAATGTGTAATGTATGGAGTAATGTATGGAGCAATGTATAATGTCTGGAGCAATGTATGGAGTAATGTATAATGTGTGGAGCAATGTCTGGAGTAATGTATAATGTCTGGAGCGATGTATAATGTCTGGAGCAATGTATGGAGCAATGTGTAATGTCTGGAGCAATGTATGGAGCAATGTGTAATGTATGGAGTAATGTATGGAGCAATGTCTGGAGCGATGTATAATGTCTGGAGCAATGTCTGGAGCGATGTATAATGTGTGGAGCGATGTATAATGTCTGGAGCGATGTATAATGTCTGGAGCAATGTGTGGAGTAATGTATAATGTCTGGAGCAATGTCTGGAGCGATGTATAATGTCTGGAGCAATGTCTGGAGCGATGTATAATGTCTGGAGCAATGTCTGGAGCGATGTATAATGTCTGGAGCAATGTCTGGAGCGATGTATAATGTCTGGAGCGATGTATAATGTGTGGAGCGATGTATAATGTGTGGAGCGATGTATAATGTATGGAGCAATGTATGGACCAATGTATAATGTGTGGAGCAATGTCTGGAGTAATGTATAATGTCTGGAGCGATGTATAATGTCTGGAGCAATGTATGGAGCAATGTGTAATGTATGGAGTAATGTATGGAGCAATGTATAATGTCTGGAGCAATGTGTGGAGTAATGTATAATGTCTGCAGCGATGTATAATGTCTGGAGCAATGTATGGAGCAATGCATAATGTCTGGAGCAATGTATGGAGCAATGTATAATGTCTGGAGCAATGTCTGGAGTAATGTATAATGTCTGGAGCAATGTCTGGAGTAATGTATAATGTCTGGAGCAATATCTTGAGCGATGTATAATGTCTGGAGCAATGTCTGGAGTAATGTATAATGTCTGGAGCAATGTATAATGTGTGGAGCAATGTCTGGAGTAATGTATAATGTCTGGAGCAATGTATAATGTGTGGAGCAATGTCTGGAGCGATGTATAATGTGTGGAGTAATGTATAATGTCTGGAGCAATGTGTGGAGTAATGTATAATGTCTGGAGCAATGTCTGGAGTAATGTATAATGTCTGGAGCAATGTCTGGAGTAATGTATAATGTCTGGAGCAATGTCTGGAGTAATGTATAATGTGTGGAGCAATGTCTGGAGTAATGTATAATGTCTGGAGCAATGTCTGGAGTAATGTATAATGTCTGGAGCAATGTCTGGAGCGATGTATAATGTCTGGAGCAATGTCTGGAGTAATGTATAATGTGTGGAGCAATGTCTGGAGTAATGTATAATGTCTGGAGCAATGTCTGGAGTAATGTATAATGTGTGGAGCAATGTCTGGAGCGATGTATAATGTGTGGAGTAATGTATAATGTGTGGAGCAATGTCTGGAGTAATGTATAATGTCTGGAGCAATGTCTGGAGTAATGTATAATGTGTGGAGCAATGTCTGGAGCGATGTATAATGTGTGGAGTAATGTATAATGTCTGGAGCAATGTCTGGAGTAATGTATAATGTCTGGAGCAATGTGTGGAGTAATGTATAATGTCTGGAGCAATGTGTGGAGTAATGTATAATGTCTGGAGCAATGTCTGGAGTAATGTATAATGTCTGGAGCAACGTCTGGAGCAATGTCTGGCGTAATGTATAATGTCTGGAGCAATGTCTGGAGTAATGTATAATGTGTGGAGCAATGTCTGGAGTAATGTATAATGTCTGGAGCAATGTCTGGAGTAATGTATAATGTCTGGAGCAATGTCTGGAGTAATGTATAATGTCTGGAGCGATGTATGGAGCAATGTGTAATGTATGGAGTAATGTATAATGTCTGGAGCAATGTATGGAGCAATGTGTAATGTCTGGAGCAATGTATGGAGCAATGTGTAATGTATGGAGTAATGTATGGAGCAATGTCTGGAGCGATGTATAATGTCTGGAGCAATGTCTGGAGCGATGTATAATGTGTGGAGCGATGTATAATGTCTGGAGCGATGTATAATGTCTGGAGAAATGTGTGTAGTAATGTATAATGTCTGGAGCAATGTCTGGAGTAATGTATAATGTCTGGAGCAATGTCTGGAGTAATGTATAATGTCTGGAGCAATGTCTGGAGCGATGTATAATGTCTGGAGCAATGTCTGGAGCGATGTATAATGTCTGGAGCAATGTCTGGAGCGATGTATAATGTCTGGAGCGATGTATAATGTGTGGAGCGATGTATAATGTGTGGAGCGATGTATAATGTATGGAGCAATGTATGGACCAATGTATAATGTGTGGAGCAATGTCTGGAGTAATGTATAATGTCTGGAGCGATGTATAATGTCTGGAGCAATGTATGGAGCAATGTGTAATGTCTGGAGCAATGTATGGAGCAATGTGTAATGTATGGAGTAATGTATGGAGCAATGTATAAT
This sequence comes from Anomaloglossus baeobatrachus, assembly GCF_048569485.1. NCBI lineage: Eukaryota > Metazoa > Chordata > Amphibia > Anura > Aromobatidae > Anomaloglossus > Anomaloglossus baeobatrachus. The sequence goes on along the minus strand of NC_134358.1, from coordinate 553,774,238 downwards.
GTCTGGAGCAATGTATGGAGTAATGTATAATGTGTGGAGCAATGTGTGGAGTAATGTATAATGTCTGCAGCGATGTATAATGTCTGGAGCAATGTATGGAGCAATGCATAATGTCTGGAGCAATGTATGGAGCAATGTATAATGTCTGGAGCAATGTCTGGAGTAATGTATAATGTGTGGAGCAATGTCTGGAGCGATGTATAATGTCTGGAGCAATGTCTGGAGTAATGTATAATGTCTGGAGCAATGTCTGGAGTAATGTATAATGTGTGGAGCAATGTCTGGAGTAATGTATAATGTCTGGAGCAATGTCTGGAGTAATGTATAATGTCTGGAGCAATGTCTGGAGCGATGTATAATGTCTGGAGCAATGTCTGGAGTAATGTATAATGTGTGGAGCAATGTCTGGAGTAATGTATAATGTCTGGAGCAATGTATAATGTGTGGAGCAATGTCTGGAGCAATGTATAATGTGTGGAGTAATGTATAATGTCTGGAGCAATGTCTGGAGTAATGTATAATGTCTGGAGCAATGTGTGGAGTAATGTATAATGTCTGGAGCAATGTCTGGAGTAATGTATAATGTCTGGAGCAATGTCTGGAGTAATGTATAATGTCTGGAGCAATGTCTGGAGCGATGTATAATGTCTGGAGCAATGTCTGGAGTAATGTATAATGTCTGGAGCAATGTCTGGAGTAATGTATAATGTCTGGAGCAATATCTGGAGTAATGTATAATGTGTGGAGCAATGTCTGGAGTAATGTATAATGTCTGGAGCAATGTCTGGAGTAATGTATAATGTCTGGAGCAATGTCTGGAGCGATGTATAATGTCTGGAGCAATGTCTGGAGTAATGTATAATGTCTGGAGCAATGTCTGGAGTAATGTATAATGTGTGGAGCAATGTCTGGAGCGATGTATAATGTGTGGAGTAATGTATAATGTGTGGAGCAATGTCTGGAGTAATGTATAATGTGTGTAGCAATGTCTGGAGTAATGTATAATGTCTGGAGCAATGTCTGGAGTAATGTATAATGTGTGGAGCAATGTCTGGAGCGATGTATAATGTGTGGAGTAATGTATAATGTCTGGAGCAATGTCTGGAGTAATGTATAATGTGTGGAGCAATGTCTGGAGTAATGTATAATGTGTGGAGCAATGTCTGGAGTAATGTATAATGTGTGGAGCAATGTCTGGAGTAATGTATAATGTCTGGAGCAATGTCTGGAGTAATGTATAATGTGTGGAGCAATGTCTGGAGTAATGTATAATGTGTGGAGCAATGTCTGGAGTAATGTATAATGTGTGGAGCAATGTCTGGAGCGATGTATAATGTGTGGAGTAATGTATAATGTCTGGAGCAATGTGTGGAGTAATGTATAATGTCTGGAGCAATGTGTGGAGTAATGTATAATGTCTGGAGCAATGTCTGGAGTAATGTATAATGTCTGGAGCAATGTCTGGAGCAATGTATAATGTCTGGAGCGATGTATAATGTATGGAGTAATGTATAATGTCTGGAGCAATGTCTGGAGTAATGTATAATGTCTGGAGCGATGTATAATGTCTGGAGCAATGTATGGAGCAATGTGTAATGTCTGGAGCAATGTATGGATCAATGTGTAATGTATGGAGTAATGTATGGAGCAATGTATAATGTCTGGAGCAATGTATGGAGTAATGTATAATGTGTGGAGCAATGTGTGGAGTAATGTATAATGTCTGCAGCGATGTATAATGTCTGGAGCAATGTATGGAGCAATGTATAATGTCTGGAGCAATGTATGGAGCAATGTATAATGTCTGGAGCAATGTCTGGAGTAATGTATAATGTGTGGAGCAATGTCTGGACCGATGTATAATGTCTGGAGCAATGTATGGAGCAATGCATAATGTCTGGAGCAATGTATGGAGCAATGTATAATGTCTGGAGCAATGTCTGGAGTAATGTATAATGTGTGGAGCAATGTCTGGACCGATGTATAATGTCTGGAGCAATGTCTGGAGTAATGTATAATGTCTGGAGCAATGTCTGGAGTAATGTATAATGTGTGGAGCAATGTCTGGAGTAATGTATAATGTCTGGAGCAATGTCTGGAGTAATGTATAATGTCTGGAGCAATGTCTGGAGCGATGTATAATGTCTGGAGCAATGTCTGGAGTAATGTATAATGTGTGGAGCAATGTCTGGAGTAATGTATAATGTCTGGAGCAATGTATAATGTGTGGAGCAATGTCTGGAGCGATGTATAATGTGTGGAGTAATGTATAATGTCTGGAGCAATGTCTGGAGTAATGTATAATGTCTGGAGCAATGTGTGGAGTAATGTATAATGTCTGGAGCAATGTCTGGAGCGATGTATAATGTCTGGAGCAATGTCTGGAGTAATGTATAATGTCTGGAGCAATGTCTGGAGTAATGTATAATGTCTGGAGCAATATCTGGAGTAATGTATAATGTGTGGAGCAATGTCTGGAGTAATGTATAATGTCTGGAGCAATGTCTGGAGCAATGTCTGGAGTAATGTATAATGTCTGGAGCAATGTCTGGAGCGATGTATAATGTCTGGAGCAATGTCTGGAGTAATGTATAATGTGTGGAGCAATGTCTGGAGCGATGTATAATGTGTGGAGCAATGTCTGGAGCGATGTATAATGTGTGGAGTAATGTATAATGTGTGGAGCAATGTCTGGAGTAATGTATAATGTCTGGAGCAATGTGTGGAGTAATGTATAATGTCTGGAGCAATGTGTGGAGTAATGTATAATGTCTGGAGCAATGTGTGGAGTAATGTATAATGTCTGGAGCAATGTGTGGAGTAATGTATAATGTCTGGAGCAATGTCTGGAGTAATGTATAATGTCTGGAGCAATGTCTGGAGCAATGTATAATGTATGGAGTAATGTATAATGTATGGGGTACTGTATGGAGACTTCCGGTGGTCAGTAGATCTCTATGGCAGACTTCGCCCCAGCTGCAGTTCCTGTCTGATCGCCACTAGATGTCGCCAGAGTCCCGCAGCAGATGCAGCCGTGTTATTAGCCGCAGGAGCAGAATGTGGTGTCTCGTGCATGAGCCGCCGCCTGCTCAGCAGCAGCGGATTGTCTCCTGCAGGGAGCCGCATTGTGCCCCGTGATGGCACCTTCCACCTGCACATGATGGAGGGGATCCCCCCGGTGCACCCTCTCCTCCCCCAGTGACGCCCCAGTAAAGCACTTTCATGTCTGGCCACTTTTATGATAGCAATGTGTAAAGTTTGTAATGATGGCGCAGATTTGGCCGCGGGCAGCAGCAGCAGCAGCAGCGCCACTCAGCCCTGTCCTCTGCTTCCAGCACAACAAGCCGCTCTACTCCTTTGAAGATAACGCAGACTATGTGTACGACGTCATGTGGTCCCCGCTGCACCCCGCGATCTTCGCCTGCGTGGACGGGATGGGCCGCCTGGACCTGTGGGACCTGAACAGCGACACCGAGGTGAGAGTGCGACATTAACCCTGTGCGACAATCCCCGACTGCTGCTGCACCACCACACTCTGGCTGTGTCTTACAGCTGTGTGTTTAGTTTTTACACTTTGTTTTATCTCATGTATTTTTTTCATTACTTTATTTTATACATTGTTTTATCCTACACATGGTTAAGCTTATTAATATCTATTTTATGTATGTTTTATTTTTAGTTTTTATTTTATTTCAATACATTGTTTTATACATTTGTCTTTTATTCTATACATTCTTACGTTTATTACTTTTTTTATTATTTATATATATATATATATATATATATATATATATATATATATATATATATTTGGTGTTTTTTTACATATATAATTTTTATATACACACACACACTTTAAGTTTTTTCTTTTTTACTTTATACATTTTTACATCTACATTTCTTTTATTTTTTTTATTGTACTTTCCAGATTTCTATGTTTACAATTTATATATCCATTATATATCTTTTTATTTGATGTGCACAAAATAATGTTTGATTTTCTTTATTTTTTTTTTACAGTATACATAAGGAACCTTAGTACTGTTTTATACACAAACAAAATATTTGTAGACTGCATTATATTTTCCTATGTGATTTTTTTTTTTTATGTGCTCTGATACAGCACATAATAATGCTGTTTTAATGGTACAACTTACTCGTAAGCGTATTTGCTTCCAAGGCAGTGTGTGAACAGACTCTTATATAGCGTTACTCATTTCTTATCATCTTTCCTATATTATGTAGATTTATCTATAATGTATAGATCAAAAAAATTGTGAAAATAATAGTTATATATATATATATGTATATATATATATATATATATATATATGTATATATCTATCTATATATATATATATATATATGTATATATCTATCTATATATATATATATATATATATACATACATTCTATATTTTTATTTTTTAACTACATTTTTTTCACAATTGCTGCCTTTATATTTTCATCACACCTTTTGATACCTTATGATTATTGTTTTGTTTTTGTTGTCAGTTTTAGGTTGCTATTACCTCCTGTACATGCACATTTTACTTATTCTCATGGTGTGTTATACAATTTTTTTTCCATTTTCTTTCCAAATCCTCTATAATTTTGATTAATATCTGTTTGGTTTATGACGTCATTTTATGTATTAGAGCGGAAACCTATGACTATGACAAAGGTCATTTTTGACCAGTGACTTGATTATGTGGATGATGGTGACGCGCAGGTCTCGTATTGCCTCAATTTTTTCTGGATTCAATTAATATATAAACCGTATTTTCATAAGTATTGACAATTTTTTATTATTATTATTATTATTGCTATTTTTATTGTTATTATTGTTACTGGAAATCTCCAGATCCAATCAACTCTTGCCAAAAACTACCAGATCACATTGCTTTTAATTTTTTGTCACTTTTACTCTTTATCTTTTATTTTAAATCATGTTATGAAAATATGTAAAATAAAGAAATAAATAAAATCTTTTAAAGTGGCATTACCAGAAATAAGAACCTTGGCAGATTAACGAATGATCTAAGATTATTGGTTGGTCTTGTAAAAATATATAAAATATAGGAGTCTCCTGATTGGTTATTATCACTCCACCGTCTTCTGGTTTTATGTCAGAAACAAATCAGAAACAAGTTCTGGATTATCAGAATTCCTAGTCATTCAGATGACGGATTGGAGGAATTTTACCAAATTGGTGTATACATTTCATTAACAATTACATCTAATCGTTAATGTTTGCATTCAACAATTCTCCTTTAAATTCCCACTTTTCTGAAGAGCCTAAATAAATATTTTTTAAAAAAAGCGTAAATTTGTTTTTTAAATTTCACTTTTTCGTCGTTTTTTTTAATGAATGCCCACTGATCTTCCCTTACCCCAGTGTTATTTATGATGATGATGATCAATTTAATAAACTTAATACCTATATAAAATGCTATATGATTACGTAATTAAAAAAAAAATAAAAAATAAAAAAAATTATCAAATTCCCACTGGAAGTGACAAGGTTAATTCATATGTTAAAATGTTCTGTTTCAGCATTTAGCCGAAAAGCTTGACTTTTTTTTTCTATAATTTTATTATTATTTGAAAAGATTGATTTTATTATATCGGTTAAAATGTATAAAAGTTTAATCACATATGTAATTTAATGATGAATGAAGTGTTGGAGGGCTGATTGATAATGATATTATAATTCCCTCATTTCTCACCTGTAGGAAGGAGCGGCTCAGGGAATTGAACATCTAATTATTCGTGGAGGAGCTCTGATTTTAAGCTATTGTAAAAAAAAAAAATTAAAAAAAAAAAAGAAAGATATCAGGCAGCGTGACAGTCACCCTTTTCTGGATTTGGGGGCCTAGAACACAATGCAACATTTTTGTATCTTTTTAAATCATTAATAACTAAACATTTTTTTAAGCTCTTATGCAAAACCTCACTGAGGACAATAAGAAATATTAAAAATATTGCATTTTTAGCAAATTACTATTATTTTTTATTTACAAATTCAGTTTTAGTTGAAACTAAAATCAGATTTTTTTTTTACATTTAGAAATACAATAGAGCCCTAATTTGTCCGTGTTTTTTTTTTTTTTTTTTCAATTTTCTGTAATTGGAGGGTATTGCCAATTTTGTGGTTTTACTCCAGTACTGTCTCGTACCCAGGTAAATGACCGCTACCGTATCTCAAATGAGAAGCTTTTGAAGTATTTCAAGCAGGAAGTGCTGCAGCCTTTTTAATTAGGAAGCCTAGTGCTGGAGGATATATAGAAGGCTGACTGGTTTCCAAAAAAAAAAAAAATGTGGAAAAATAGTTAAATATATCCTTTAGGTATTAATAAAAATAAAAAAATGTGGAAAAATAAGTTAAATATATCCTTTAGGTATTAATGAAAAAATGGAAAAATAAGTTAAATATAACCTTTAGGTATTAATTAAAAAATTGGAAAAATAAGTTAAATATATCTTTTATTTATTAATAAAAAAAAATAAAAAAGAAGTTTTGAGTTACTGAGAAAAAAAAGATTTAAGCATTCTAAATTAATTGTTATAACAACATTTGGATTAATTTTTCTGGACACATTATATTTGAAGAAAAGTAAAAAAACATAAAAATGAAATATTATATATATATATATATATATATATATATATATATATATATATATATATATATATAGGATTTAATTTTAAATTAACCATTCCAATATTTCTATTTTTTTTTTAATAAATAAAGTTAATTTTATAAAAAATAGATTAAAATAAAGGTTTAGGCAGCCTAAATTAATTATAACATTTGGATCATTTTTATCCAAAAATTATCTAAAAAAAAATTATAAAAATAAATAAAAAAACATAAATGTCTATATAAGAATTTTCTTTATATAAAACTGTATTATATAAAAAAAAGTAAAAAAAAATTATGTATAAAATATATACCGTAAATAAATATACACATACATTTTATATATATTATATATATATACATATATATATATATATACACACAAACACACACACATACGCACACACATATATATAGGTTTAGGCGCGTTAAATAAACAGTTATAATATTTGGATTTATTTTTATATAAAATAACTACATAAATAAAGTAAAAATAGATTTAAAAAAGAGGTTTCTGCGTCCTAAATTAAATGTTATAAGTTAACATTGGATTTATTTTTATATAATAATTAAAAAAATTATATATAAAAAATATATATATGTTTAGGCATTCTAGATTAATTGTTATAACATTAGGATTTACTTTTATATAAAAATTAATTATGTAAACAATATGTGTAGAGAAAAAGATTTTGGCGTTCTAAATTAACTGTTATAATATTTGGATTTATTTTTATATAAAACTAAATTATATAACTTCATAACTTCAGACCATAAATATGGAACAAATTTCATTTTTTTAATGAGGGATTTAATATAATAAAATTCACGTTTTATTAATTATTAATATTAGCGGGTTTAATTTTTTTTCTGCTTTGCTATAAATGTTATTAATTTCTAAAGGTTTATTACATTGGCAATAATTTTGGACTGAATTTTTATAATTTTAAGAATTTTTTTTCTCTAATCATGATGGTACAAATAAATGTAAACTTAAAAGCAAATTCTATTAACATAAAGTGCCCAAAATATTTTGAAAGACAAGAGTTGTTATTTTCCAGAAGTCCTAATATTAAAAATATTCATCATTATTTTTTCCGGCCACAAAAAAACATATGTTCTTTTTTAACTTTATTCTGTCAGTGCATTCGACCCATATTTTTAAAGTAATAGCGGCTTGGAACTGATGTCATTTTTTGATATTTCATTGTAATGTAATAAATGCTCGTCGGTAGGGGAACAGCAGGCAATGCCAATTGAAATTATATATTTTCTGAAAGGGGGGATGGATAAAATAACCATGTGACTAGGGCCATTCATTAAAATGCTAATTTAATACAGTAATTACAATATAGCTTTGTGTAGAATCCAACTGTCATTTTTCAAATTTTCAAATTTTGGAAAATTTTTCAAATCAACAGTCGTTTGTTTGTAAACAAGATTAGAGCTTTGTTGGCAGCACTGGGGTTAAGGATTGCTTTTATTTGTGCGCAGTCCTGGTTACAGGGACCAGCCAACAGCTTAGTCTATGGCATTTACATGAATGTACTTTATCTCCGGAGCTTAAATCACATCCGTCATTTAATAATATGTTAGGAGAGCTCTGCATGGGGAAATAGAGGGATTCTGCAACCAGTCGAATGTGGCCCAGAACAATAGTATTTGTATTAAATCAAATAGTAGTCTCATCTCTCCCAATTGCTACCCCATACAATTGCTAAAGGACTGTGTCAGTCCAGTAGTTTAACTCACATTGAGAATTGTAGAGTTCTCCCGGTTCACCAGTCTGCAGAATTGATGGCTCGCCATGCTGAGTGCTTTTTGTTCCAAGGAACAGAGGTTCACTTTCATAGTCTCCGATGAGGGAGCTGTGACAAAAAGACGCTGCGAGCATCCAGATATTAACGTGTCAGCCTTGAAAAAATACACTGTATTTAGCCCGGACATTTTTCTCTATTGAGCGGACTGGCATCTTACATAGAAATCTGCACTACCACCAGTCTGACCCAACTCAGTCGTCTTTTTTTTTATTTTTTTTGCAACCCTTACAAAAAGGTCAATGGACTCCTTGCATCATTTTTCAGGCCCAAAAACCTATAGGCAAATTGCGGAACCAATTTTTTAATTCCAAATACTTTGCATTCAATGTAATTACAAACAACATTTAACTCTCCCCTCCCCCCCCCCCCCCCCCCGTGAAAATAAAAATCCACCCCACTAATTATTAATAATGCATGTGTTTAAGAATTTCAAGTCCCTGTTTGAACTTGTCATTTGTTCTATTTTCATTGTCCTAATTAAGTTATGGCTAATAAAAACCCCAAAACACAAATACATAAAAGAAGCATATAAGTAACATAAAAGTAAAGAGTTATGGATTATTTTTATTTATTTTTATTTTATTTTTTTAAAAAACCTAATGCAAATACATAAAAAAGCATTAAAGTAACATAAATGTAAAGATGAACTTATCCTTTGTTCTATTTTCATTGTCTTAATTAAGTTATAGATTAAAAAAACAAACCATAGATAAAAAAGCATCAAAGTAACAAAAATAAAGAGTTCTGGACTTTTTGTTTTAAAAAAACAATGCAAATACATAAAAAAAACCCATAAAAGTAACAAATATAAAGATGAACTTGTCATTTGTTCTATTTTCATTGTCTTAATTAAGTTATAGATTAAAAACAAACACATGGATAAAAGAAGCATCAAAGTAACAAAAATAAAGAGTTCTGGATTTTTTAAAAAAACAATGCAAATACATAAAAAAAGCATAAAAGTAACAAATGTAAAAATGAACGTCATTTTTCTTTTTTGATTGTCTAAATTAAGTTGGACTTTAAAAAGAAAATGCAAATATATAAAAGAGGTGTAAAAGTAACATAAATGTAAAGATAAATAATAGAAAAAATAGAATATAAAGGAATACAAGAAATAAATTACATTTCTAGAAATACACATTAAACAGATCAACACAAAAGAAAAATGCGAGATCGGCCCTAATGGTTTTGATTGGGTATAAGACTGTATGTATTCTCAGGCCTCGTACACACAAGCCTCTTGAAATAATGAAATAATAGGGATAATTACAGGGCACGAATGCAGATGGCCCAGGTTTTTCTGTCTGTATTTGATGTGGACATGTTTTTTTGTGCTTTTTCAGCTGCAGATTCTCCCATGTAAGTGTTGATCAGAAGACGCGCACTTTTTAGGCAATTTGGCCATTCAAAGGGAAATTGTGACAAAAATACGGACATTGAATTATTGTTTACTGCCTATGTGATTTAGTACTTTCTTGCATTTTTCCTCACTTTTACATCCATTCCTGTCTCCAAAAAGTTCTCCAAAACTGTATGTGTGAACCCGGCTATAGATGGATGAGTAAATTAAGCCATAGACACAATGATAACTCAATATATGGAAGCGGCATTTGTGCTGTAAGCAGCGCTGCTGGCCATAATCATAGCAAAATTGATGCCCATATACCTGTTTGTCTGACATCTATTATTAATAAGCATAGAGATGAGCTAGGCCAATGTTTATTTTGAAGAGGTGAGGATGACTGTATACCAGGGATGTCAAACTCATATAAACAATGGGATAAAATTAAAAACCTGGACAAAGTTGAGAGCCAACCTAGTCACAGGCCCCACATAATGGTCTATACAGGATAATGGACCCCACAATATCCCTCCATACATAATTATGGGCCCCACATAGCCCTCCATACAGAATAATGGGCCCCACATAGCCCTCCATACAGAATAATGGGCCCCACATAGCCCTCCATACATAATTATGGGCCCCACATAGTTCTCCATTAAGAATAATGGGCCCCACATAGCCCTCCATACAGAATAATGGGCCCCACATAGTCTTCCACACAGTATAATGGGCCCCACATAGTTCTCCATTCAGAATAATGGGCCCCACATAGTCCTCCATACAGAATAATGGGCCCCACATAGCCCTCCATACAGAATAATGGTCCCCACATAGCCCTCCATACAGAATAATGGGCCCCACATAGCCCTCCATACAGAATAATGGGCCCCACATAGCCCTCCATACAGAATAATGGGCCCCACATGGCCCTCCATACAGAATAATGGGCCCCACATAGTCCTCCATACAGAATAATGGGCCCCACATAGCCCTCCATACAGAATAATGGGCTCCACATAGTCCTCCATACAGAATAATGGCCCCACATAGCCCTCCATACAGAATAATGGCCCCCACATAGCCCTCCATACAGAATAATGTGTCCCACATAGCCCTCCATACAGAATAATGGACCCCACATAGCCCTCCATACAGAATAATGGGCCCCACATAGCCCTCCATACAGAATAATGTGCTCCACATAGCCCTCCATACAGAATAATGGGCCCCACATAGCCATCCCATACAGAATAATGTGCCCCACATAGCCCTCCATACAGAATAATGGGCCCCACATAGCCCTCCATACAGAATAATGGGCTCCACATAGCCCTCCATACAGAATAATGGACCCCACATAGTCCTCCATACAGAATAATGGACCCCACATAGTCCTCCATACAGAATAATGGGCCCCACATAGTCCTCCATACAGAATAATGGGCCCCACATAGTCCTCCATACAGAATAATGTGCCCCACATAGCCCTCCATACAGAATAATGGACCCACATAGCCCTCCATACAGCATAATGGGCCCCACATAGCCCTCCATACAGAATAATGGGCTCCACATAGCCCTCCATACAGAATAATGGGCTCCACATAGCCCTCCATACAGAATAATGGGCCCCACATAGTCCTCCATACAGAATAATGGGCCCCACATAGCCCTCCATACAGAATAATGGGCCCCACATAGTCCTCCATACAGAATAATGTGCCCCACATAGCCCTCCATACAGAATAATGGGCCCCACATAGCCCTCCATACAGAATAATGGGCTCCACATAGCCCTCCATACAGAATAATGGGCCCCACATAGTCCTCCATACAGAATAATGTGCCCCACATAGCCCTCCATACAGAATAATGGACCCACATAGCCCTCCATACAGCATAATGGGCCCCACATAGCCCTCCATACAGAATAATGGGCTCCACATAGCCCTCCATACAGAATAATGGGCTCCACATAGCCCTCCATACAGAATAATGGGCCCCACATAGTCCTCCATACAGAATAATGGGCCCCACATAGCCCTCCATACAGAATAATGGGCCCCACATAGTCCTCCATACAGAATAATGTGCCCCACATAGCCCTCCATACAGAATAATGGGCCCCACATAGCCCTCCATACAGAATAATGGGCTCCACATAGCCCTCCATACAGAATAATGACCCCACATAGCCCTCCATACAGAATAATGGACCCCACATAGCCCTCCATACAGAATAATGGGCCCCACATAGCCCTCCATACAGAATAATGGGCTCCACATAGCCCTCCATACAGAATAATGACCCCACATAGCCCTCCATACAGAATAATGGACCCCACATAGCCCTCCATACAGAATAATGGCCCCACATAGCCCTCCATACAGAATAATGGACCCCACATAGCCCTCCATACAGAATAATGGGCTCCACATAGCCCTCCATACAGAATAATGGACCCCACATAGCCCTCCATACAGAATAATGGACCCCACATAGCCCTCCATACAGAATAATGGGCCCCACATAGCCCTCCATACAGAATAATGGGCTCCACATAGCCCTCCATACAGAATAATGGGCCCCACATAGTCCTCCATACAGAATAATGTGCCCCACATAGCCCTCCATACAGAATAATGGCCCCACATAGCCCTCCATACAGAATAATGTGCCCCACATAGCCCTCCATACAGAATAATGGGCTCCACATAGCCCTCCATACAGAATAATGGGCTCCACATAGCCCTCCATACAGAATAATGGCCCCACATAGCCCTCCATACAGAATAATGGACCCCACATAGCCCTCCATACAGAATAATGGGCTCCACATAGCCCTCCATACAGAATAATGGGCCCCACATAGCCCTCCATACAGAATAATGAGCTCCACATAGCCCTCCATACAGAATAATGGGCCCCACATAGCCCTCCATACAGAATAATGGGCCCCACATAGCCCTCCATACAGAATAATGGGCTCCACATAGCCCTCCATACAGAATAATGGACCCCACATAGTCCTCCATACAGAATAATGGGCCCCACATAGCCCTCCATACAGAATAATGGGCTCCACATAGTCCTCCATACAGAATAATGGGCTCCACATAGCCCTCCATACAGAATAATGGACCCCACATAGTCCTCCATACAGAATAATGGGCTCCACATAGTCCTCCATACAGAATAATGGGCCCCACATAGCCCTCCATACAGAATAATGGGCCCCACATAGCCCTCCATACAGAATAATGGGCTCCACATAGCCCTCCATACAGAATAATGTGCCCCACATAGCCCTCCATACAGAATAATGGGCCCCACATAGCCCTCCATACAGAATAATGGGCTCCACATAGCCTCCATACAGAATAATGGGCCCCACATAGCCCTCCATACAGAATAATGGGCCCCACATAGTCCTCCATACAGAATAATGGGCTCCACATAACCCTCCATACAGAATAATGGGCCCCACATAGCCCTCCATACAGAATAATGGGCCCCACATAGTCCTCCATACAGAATAATGGGCCCCACATAGCCCTCCATACAGAATAATGGGCTCCACATAGCCCTCCATACAGAATAATGGGCCCCACATAGTCCTCCATACAGAATAATGGGCCCCACATAGTCCTCCATACAGAATAATGGGCTCCACATAGCCCTCCATACAGAATAATGGGCCCCACATAGCCCTCCATACAGAATAATGAGCCCCACATAGCCCTCCATACAGAATAATGTACCCCACATAGTCCTCCATACAGAATAATGGGCTCCACATAGTCCTCCATACAGAATAATGTGCCCCACATAGTCCTCCATACAGAATAATGGGCTCCACATAGCCCTCCATACAGAATAATGGCCCCACATAGTCCTCCATACAGAATAATGGCCCCACATAGCCCTCCATACAGAATAATGGACCCCACATAGCCCTCCATACAGAATAATGGGCCCCACATAGCCCTCCATACAGAATAATGGGCCCCACATAGCCCTCCATACAGAATAATGGGCCCCACATAGTTTGTCAGTGGAGTTAGAAGATTTGTCCCCAGATTAGTCTAATCTGTCTGGGCGGCTTAAAGGGGGTCGCTAGGATCCACAAGGAACAGTTGAAGAGTTGAGCTAAAGATTTGCAGGACCCGGGTTAGTCGGCTATGTCAGTGGTTCATGGCCACCAGAACAAAGCCCTACGAATGTTCTTCAAACTGTGGGCATCCCTGGTGATTCTGAGTAGTAAGCCCGGTCATCGTCATCACTGCAGCAAGACACACCCATGATATTTTGCTAGTAATCGGAAGAGGTGCCACAGATGCTGGCAGGTCGGAGAAGAGGTGCAGGACTCTGGTCTAGAGTATTGCAAATCTTTTTGCTCAGTGCAAATCAGTTAATCTGCGTGTGAACCTCCTCAGGCCTCTGTGTGTGCCCCTCCAGCCTCCCCAGGCCTGTGTGTGTGCTCCTCTACCCTCCCCAAGCCACTGTGTGTGCCCCTCGAGCCTCCCCAGGCCTCTGTGTCTGCCCCTGAAGCCTCCTCAGGTCTTTGTTTGTGCCCTTGAAGTCTTCCCAGGCCTCTGTGTGTGCCCTTGAAGCCTCCTCAGGCCGCAGCCTTCTCAGGCCTCTGTGTACCCCTCCAGGCTCCCCAGACCTCTATGTGTGCTCTTGCAGCCTCCTCCGGCCTCTGTGTGTGCCCCTCCAGACTCCCTAGGTCTCTGTGTGTGCCCCTCCAGTCTCCTCAGGCCTTAGTGTACGACCCTCTAGCCTCCCCAGGGCTGTGTGTTCCCCTATAGCCTCCCCAGAACTGTGTGTGCCCCTCCACTGCTGTATATACCACTAGCGATGTTTGTGCCCCTGCAACTATGTCTGTGCCCCCTAGTGATGTATATATCCTCAGTGATGTCCGTAACCCCTAGTGATATTTATGCCCCCCCCCTCGCTTCCCTAGTGATGTATATGCCCTCAATGTCTACTGTGAGGTCTACGAACTCCAGCCTCCCCAGTGATGTACATTCCTCCCAGCTCTCCCCTGTGATGTATACAGTATGCTCCCAGCATCCACCGTGATGTATATGCCCCCAGCGTCTCCTGTGATGTATATGCCCCCAGCGTCTCCCGTGATGTATATGCCCCCAGCGTCTCCTGTGATGTATATGCCCCCAGCTTCTCCTGTGATGTATATGCCCCCAGTGTCTCCCGTGATTATATGCCCCCAGTGTCTCCCGTGATTATATGCCCCCAGTGTCTCCCATGATGTTTATGCCCCCAGCGTCTCCTGTGATATATATGCCCCCAGAGTCTCCTGTGATGTAATGGCCCGAGAGTCTCCTGTGATGTATATGCCCCCAGAGTCTCCTGTGATGTATATGCCCCCAGAGTCTCCTGTGATGTATATGCCCCCAGAGTCTGCCGTCATGTATACGCCCCCAGTGTCTCCTGTGATGGTAAAGCATTTGTGTGAAGCTACAAGATCAATATCAACTAATATCACAGCCGCACCAAAGAGAAGCAGCTCCAGCCGCCACAGTGAGTTGTTTGACCAAATATAGTAGGGTAATTTTCAAGTTGTGCAGCCCCCGAATGATGGTACAAAATTTCAAATGGCCCCCGACAGAAAAAAGGTTTCCCACCCTTGCTTTAGGTGAAGAAGATCCACCTCTGGATGATGTGAAATGATGGATTATGCTGGGAGTTGTAGTACAGGAATGCCTCCCGTTAGCTGATACTTTCATTAGTAAATGTTCAGCGTTGCGCAGCCGGATGTTTGACTGTTGTGGTCGCTTTGCATAGTTTTGGTGAATAACATGGGTACAAAAAAAAAAAGTCTGTGAAATGAATTCATTACTCTTTTACTATGGAAAATTTACATTGCTTTCTTTTATTTTTTTCTTTGCCCAGTGGGGGATGTGTTTCGAGAACAATAAATCCCTGTTTTCTCGTGGCAGGAGATGTCTACGGGCAGCGCGCAACTACTGTTCTCAAAATATGTAGACTTGTTAGGCTCCTGGTTCCTCAGCTGCCGGAGTAACAGTTGTTTTTTATATTTTCCATATCCCTCCATATGGAAGGTCCCCACCGCAAGCACAACCGTGGAAGGAGCGTCCGCGCTCAACCGAGTCCGCTGGGCTCAGAGCGGCCGAGAGGTGGCAGTCGGAGACTCCGAGGGACGGATCTGGATCTACGATGTCGGAGAGGTATGAAGAAAGTGACACCTATCAGTCATACAAGTAGTTTAATTAAGAGGGAGGTGAGATACAGAGGCATGCAAAAGTTTGGGCACCCCTGATGAAAATTACTGGCATTGTGAACAGTTAAGCAAGTTGAAGATGAAATGATCTCTAAAAGGCATAACGTTAAAGATGACACATTTCCTTTGTAGTTTAGGAAAAAATATATATTTTTATCATATACATTTCTAAATTAACAAAAGAAAAAAAAAATGTGCAGATGCAAAAGTTTGGGCACCCTGCATGGATAGTATCTAATAGTGTCACTTTTGGCAAGTATCACAGCTTGTAAATGCTTTTTGTAGCAGCCAAGAGTCTTTCAATTCTTGTTTGAGGGATTTTCATCCATTCTTCTTTGGAGATGTATTCCAGTTCTGTGAGATTCCCGGCTCGTTTTGCTTGCTCTGCTCTTCATTGAAGAAATCTTCCAGTTCTGTGAGATTCCTGGCTCGTCTTCCAGTTCTGTGAGATTCCTGGCTCGTCTTCCAGTTCTGTAAGATTCCTGGCTCGTCTTCCAGTCTGTTGAGATTCCTGGCTCGTCTTCCAGTCTGTTGAGATTCCTGGCTCGTTTTGCATGCTCTGCTCTTCATTGAAGAAATCTTCCAGTTCTGTGAGATTCCTGGCTCGTCTTCCAGTTCTGTGAGATTCCTGGCTCGTCTTCCAGTTCTGTGAGATTCCTGGCTCGTCTTACAGTCTTATGAGATTCCTGGCTCATTTTGAAAGCTCTGCTCTTCATTGAAGACATCTTCTAGTTCTGTAAGATTCCTGGCTCGTCTTCCAGTCTTTTGAGATTCCTGGCATTTTTTGCATGCTCTGCTCTTCATTGAAGACATCTTCCAGTTCTGTGAGATTCCTGGCATTTTTGGCATGCTCTTCTCTTCATTGAAGACATCTTCCAGTACTGTGAGACTCCTGGCTTGTCTTGCATGCACTTCTCTTCCTTGGAGACATCTTCTAGTTCTGTGAGATTACTGGCTCGTCTTGCATGCTCTGCTCTTTTGAGGTCTAGCCTCAGATTTTCAATGATGTTCAGATCAGGGGACTGTGAGGGCCATTGTAAAACCTTCAGTTTGCGCCTTTGGAGGTTATCTATTGTGGATTTTGACGTGTGTTCAGAATCATTATCCACTTGTAGAAGCCATCCTCTTTTATCCTCTTTTCATCTTCAGATTTTTAACTGATGGTATTATGTTTGCATCAAGAATTTGTTGAAATGTCATTGAATCTATTCTTCCCTCTACCCGTGAATTGCTCCTTGCACCATTGGCTCCAGCACAATCCCAAATCATGACTAATCCACCCCCATGCTTAATGGTTGGCGAGATATTTTCACAACTTTTCCTGAAATTTTGTGCCCTTTTTTCTTCACACATACCTTTGATCATTGTGGTCATACAGTTCTATTTTATCCTCTTTGGTCCACAGGACTTGTTTGAAAATGCATTAGGCTTGTTTGAATGTTCCTCTGCTGACTTCTGACGCTGAATTTTATGGTGAGGACACAGGAGAGGTTTTCGTCTTATGACGGTTTGATGACGGCCATATTTGTGCAGATGTCTCTGAGCAGTAGAACAATGTACCACAACTCCAGAATCTGCTAAATCTTCTTGAAGGTCTTTTGCAGTCAGGCAGGGGTTCTGATTTCCCTCTAGCAATCCTTCGAGGAGCTCTCACAGAAATTTTGCTTGCTCTTCCAGACCTTATCTTGACTGCCACTGTTCCTGGTAACTGCTATTTCTATACTTTGCAAACTGAGGAAAGTAAAACTTGAAAACGCTTTGCTATCTTCTAATAGCCTTCTCCTTCTTTTTGGACCTCCACCATTTTCATTTTCAGAGTGCTAGGCAGCTGCTTAGACTAACTGCGGCTGCTGTTTTTTGGCACAAGTTTAGGAGGAGTCTGAGTTTTTATAAAGCTGTAAAATTTGCATCACCCAGCCTTTCCTAATGATGATGGAGAACAAACCATAACCCTAACAGGATAATTAAGGTCTGAAACCTTGGTCAAGTTTATCTGAGCACACAAATCTCAAAAGGGTGCACAAACATTTGCATCGGCCCATTTTCCTTTTTGTAATTTTTAAAATTTAAAAGATGAAATTTTTTTTTGTGCGTAAAAATACAAAGGAAACATGTTATCTATAACTTTATGCCTTTCAGAGATTGTTTCATCTTTAACTTGCTTAACCGTTCACAATAATAGAAACTTGTACCAGGGGTGCCCAAACTTTTGCATGAGACTATGCAATTAGGAACAAAAAAAAAATTAATGGAAAATTAAAGTAAAAATGAATGTCTGTGCTTGTTAGGGCTTCGTGATCCCAGTATTCATGGTTACAGTATGGTTTCTACATTGTAGCAGCCTCTGACTATTGTTTCTTTTACACTTTATCCCACCAATGGAAATGTTCCCGTTCCCATGTTACGAACTGCATAAGTTCTGTAGGTTTGTTCGTAATCGTAACCCAAATTTGTATGTAAGCTGGAACAGGGCAGGCAAAAATAAAAACTTAATTGCTTCCTTCTCTGCCCACCATATGTTCCTCTTCCATCCGCTGTGGCGCTTTACCTCTTCACTATAGTCCAGGAACTCTGCCCGTGTCCAGACCTTCAGAGGTCACGGTGCAAAATGCTTGCAAAAACTTTTCAAGAACGGAGAGATTTTTAATTTTGAGTTTCATAAGGTTTACATCACTTACAAGCTCTTTACTGTAGAGCTTGTAAACACTGCTCTGAAGCTCCCAGATTGCTGGACCCCGACCACGTTCAGCACCCCTGAATTTCTCCTTTGCTGCAGAGCTGGGGCGGACCGCCCAATCCAGAGAAACAAGTAGGGAAGTGTCATCAGAAAAATGACTTATTGTTTAAATCAAGTGTTCATGCTAAACACATTTTGGTATTTTTTTCAAATAACTATATTGAAAAAATCCTTACGTCCATTGAGGATTGTAAAAGGCTTCCTGATCTGAAGAGATCATATTTTAGCAGCGTTATCATCACAGACAGGATTACAATGACAATTAACACCTAAATAACATAGGATCCATCAATCATAATAAGCAATATCACAGCTCACCTCCTCTTCCTTTTGTACGATGACTGTCATGCTAGGTACGGGGAAGTATCAAGTGAACGGCGAAAGGTAAACTCTGTGTCTAGGGAAGGGGGAGTTGGTTACCCCTGACCAAACCTACCACTGGGCCCTGGATTCCATCACCATTCTTGATAGGTTCTGTACCTATGCACCGAGCAAGATACCTGACCCCAGGCTGACCCTGATCTGGGCCCTAGGTAGGGAGTAGATGGGAGGAACTCTTTGTCAAACCCACTAGGCACTAAAGCACACACAGGGATAACAAACAAGGGAAAACAACAACTTTGACTCAGGGAGAGGAACTGCAACAACCATCAAGATTCTCCAGATGTATGCAAGCCGGCTGCTGGCACTGAAGACTTGTTAAAGGTATATGAAATATCTCCAGCACTGAGGAATAGGAAGTGAAGGTATATAAAGGAACAAAGGAAGTGCTGATGAACAGCAGCTGAAAGGCTGAGGACCTCTGCAGGGTCCTAAAGGAAAAGGGACGAAAACTAAGCAGACATGATAGAAGGTTAGGAAGCAGTTTGTGCAGCCAAATGCTGTGACCTTCTATAGCCGGACACCACATGACTGTCTATCACCCATGACACACTTGTGTAGACTGACAACACCTCTAGATAACATAGGATCCACCATTCACAATACATGATGTCACAGCTCACATCCTCGCCATCTTGTTCAATAACTGATAACACCTGTATATCCAGTAGACAACATAGGATCCACCATTCACAATAGGTGATGTCACAGTTCATCTCCTCCTCCTGTACAATGACTGATGACAAGTCTATATACAATGGATAACCCAGGATCCACCAATCACAATAGATGTCACAGCTCACCTTCTCCCACTCCTGTACAACAACTGGTAACACCTCTATATCCAGTAGATAACATAAAATCCACCGTTCACAATAGATGATGTCACAGCTCACCTCCTCCTCCTGTACAATGACTTATGACCATTCACAATAGATGTGACAGCTCACCTTCTCCCCTCCTGTACAATGACTGATAACACCTCTGGATAAAATAACTAACACATGATCCACCAATCACAATAGGTGATGTCACAGCTCACCTCCTCCTTCTCCTTGCGTAATGACCTCCATACATTTCACAGAGCATGCACACAACACACTTCCATAGATGTCAATCACTCACTTCTAGAGCACAGGTTTCCATCAATCCTGTGGTTATTGTAAAATATTTCTCTAAATGCTGCTGATAGTAGCTCAGGCAAGATGTCCGCCCCCATAATAATGTATAGAACATAAAATAAATTAAGTCTATAATCAATCATTGAATTATAAAGGAGATACATTAGCTTTAAGGGATTAGACAAACATGGCTGCATTCTTCTGAGAACAGCGCCCCATCTGTCCTCAGGTTATGTGTGGTATTACAACTCAGCCCCATTTGCTTGCGTGTTGCTGAGCTGCAATACCAGACACAGACAGATGTGGCACTGTTGGTAGAAGAACGCAGCCATGTTTATCTAACCCTTGTCTGGAGGATTTGACGGAAAAGATTATGCCGATTTAAGGGCGCAGTCACACAGCCGTATGACTCGAATGCGATCCTCGGGCGGGTCATACCGCCGTGTGACTGCACCCGTAATTACTAGAATTTCCACTGCCTTCCCTCTCCTAGTTCTTCCTGGCAATCACTGTGGTATAGCCCTATATATTCCTGCAGCCGCTCATCACTTTCCTTAGTCTTCAATTCAAGCTGTCATAAATAAAAATGTATGATTCCAGATAAACCGGGGGATGGTGATATGAGCCCAGACTAAAAATGGCTGCAAATAAAGGATAGGAAATGTCTATACACAAATTATGGACTGGGACGGTCGTCACTATGGGAAATTGCCGACAATTTTCACGGATTTAAAAGTTGAATTCTGGATAAAAAAAAGACCATAGATCTTTTTAGTGATACCCGGCACATTGTGAAAATGTCACCCAGCACTTTACCTTTTAACCGCCTCCATACTATTTTGCATCAAAGGATAACATTTTGTTTAAAAAAAACAAATTAAAAATTCATGCTTTCTGGCTTAAAGTTTGTCTCAAGTGGAATCTGAAGCACCCGAAACATACTAAAGATAAAAGGTCAGGATGTGCAGAGTCCATACATGTCACTTATAGCTACGTCTACATGGACTCCAGAACCGAAAAGAGAGAAAAAAGTCTTTTTGATCCACTGTAAAATGAGGCAAAGAGGTGTTTCGATGAACATCTACCTATCTTGTTGACCCTTTAGGTAAAAAAGTGGACATGTATCCTATATCATAAAGTTCATGTATGTCCTTTGGAGTTACAAGAGGCTTTACAAGGGAGAGATGACATTAAGAGGGTGTAATGAATAAATGAGGTGATAACCTGAGGAAAAGTTACTGTAACCTTTCCTTTATGATCCCTATCACTTAGTAAGATGATAACATAAGGAAAAGTTCCTGTAACTTTTCTTTTATGATCACTATTACTAACTAAGGTGATAACATGAGGAAAAGTTCCTGTAACCTCCCTTTTATGATCATTATCTCTTAGTAAGGTGATAACATGAGGAAAAGTTCCTGTAACCTCTCTTTTATGATCATTATCTCTTAGTAAGGTGATAACATGAGAAAAAGTTCCTGTAACCTCCCTTTTATGATCACTATCTCTTAAGGTGATAACATGAGGAAAAGTTCCTGTAACTTCCCTTTTATGATCAGTATCTCTTAGGGGTGCTTCACACACAGCGAGCTCGCTGCCGAGATCGCTGCTGAGTCACGCTTTTTGTGACGCAGCAGTGACCTCATTAGCGATCTCGCTGTGTGTGACAATGAGCAGCGATCTGGCCCCTGCTGCGAGATCGCTGCTCGTTACACACAGCCCTGGTTCGTTTTCTTCAAAGCCGCTCTCCTGCTGTGACACACAGATCGCTGTGTGTGACAGCAAGAGAGCGACAAATGAAGCGAGCAGGGAGCAGGAGCCGGCGTCTGACAGCTGAGGTAAGCTGTATCCAAGATAAACATCGGGTAACCAAGGTGGTTACCCGATATTTACCTTAGTTACCAGCATCTGCAGCTCTCACGCTGCCTGTGCTGCCGGCTCCGGCTCTCTGCACATGTAGCTGCTGTACACATCGGGTTAATTAACCCGATGTGTACAGCAGCTAGGAGAGCAAGGAGCCAGCGCTAAGCAGTGTGCGCGGCTCCCTGCTCTCTGCACATGTAGCTGCATTACACATCGGGTTAATTAACCCGATGTGTACTGTAGCTATGGTAGGAGAGCAAGGAGCCAGCGCTCAGTGTGCGCGGCTCCCTGCTCCCTGCACACACAGCTGTGCGCTGGTAACTAATGTAAACATCGGGTAACCATGCCCGATGTTTACCTTAGTTACCAGTCTCCGCAGCTTCCAGACGGCAGCTCCGTGCAAGCGCAGCGTCGCTTGCACGTCGCTGCTGGCTGGGGGCTGTTCACTGGTCGCTGGTGAGATCTGCCTGTTTGACAGCTCACCAGCGACCATGTAGCGATGCAGCAGCGATCCTGACCAGGTCAGATCGCTGGTCGGATCGCTGCTGCATCGCTAAGTGTGAAGGTACCCTTAGTAAGGTGACAACATGAGGAAAAGTTCCTGTAACCTCCCTTTTATGATCACTATCTCTTAAGGTGATAACATGAGGAAAAGTTCCTGTAACTTCCCTTTTATGATCAGTATCTCTTAGTAAGGTGACAACATGAGGAAAAGTTCCTGTAACCTCCCTTTTATGATCAGTATCTCTTAGTAAGGTGATAACATGAGGAAAAGTTCCTGTAACCTCCCTTTTATGATCACTATCTCTTAGTAAGGTGATAACATGAGGAAAAGTTCCTGTAACCTCCCTTTTAAGATCACTATCTCTTAGTCAGGTGATAACATAAGGGAAAGTTCCTGTAACCTTCCTTTTATGATCACTATCACTTAGTAAGGTGATAACAGGAGAAAAGGTTCCTGTAAAGGCCACTTCACACATAACAAGACATCATTGCTATGTCAAAGTTTCTGTGACGAAACAACGACTTCACCAGTGATCTCGTTATGTTTGACACATACCAATGATCCGCCCCCTGCTGTGAGATCGTTGGTCATTGCTGAATGTCCTGGGCCATTTTTGGCTCGTTGGAGTCCTACTAGGCAGGATGGATCTGTATGTTTGACACCTACCACGATCTCGTTAACGACCTAGATGAGAACTTAAAGTGTGACACGTAGGCGTGTAGTTGCGTCACCTTTTCAGCGCCCCCTCTGCACATATTGGTTGGCGCTGAGAACAGTACTGCATTCTGATTGGGTATCGCTTCATGCTTTGTCCCTTTTTGAGCCTTGCTTTGAGGATAGAACCTGCAACTGCACCTGGATTCATTCGTATTTTGTTCCCGATTGCTTGCTTGCTTTTCGGATCGAAGGTGAAGTCGCAAGTTCTATCCTCAAAGCAAGGCTCAAAAAGGGACAAAGGATGAAGTGATACAAAGTTGCCTTCTAGGCCAGCCACCTAATCAGAATGCAGTATTGGCCACCAATCGGAGCGGAGGGGTGTGGAAAAGGCGACACATATGCACGCCTAGAGGCTTACAGCGTCAAACACTACGCCCCTATTCGAGGTCGGAATCGTTACATAGCTGCTGTGTGACAGGGTCCCAACGACCAACGAGATCGTTATACAGGTCGCTGCATCGTTACTAAAGTCGTTGGGAAAATGACTGTGTGACATCTCACCAATGATCTCACCAACGATTTAACAACGATCCGGAAACTGACCTAGTAACAATCTCGTTATGTGTGACTGGACCTTTAACCTTTCTTTTTTATCAGTATCTCTTAGTAAGGTGATAACATGAGGAAAAGTTCCTGTAACCTCCCTTTTATGATCACTATCACTTAGTAAGGTGATAACATGAGGAAAAGTTCCTGTAACCTCTCTTTTATGATCACTATCCCTTAGTAAGGTGATAACATGAGGAAACATTCCTGTAACCTTTCTTTTATGATCACTATCTCTTAGTAAGGTGATAACATGAGGAAAAGTTCCTGTAACCTCTCTTTTATGATCACTATCCCTTAGTAAGGTGATAACATGAGGAAAAGTTCCTGTAACCTCCCTTTTATGATCACTATCACTTAGTAAGGTGATAACATGAGGAAAAGTTCCTGTAACCTTTCTTTTATGATCACTATCACTTAGTAAGGTGATAACATGAGGAAAAGTTCCTGTAACCTCTCTTTTATGATCACTATCCCTTAGTAAGGTGACAACATGAGGAAAAGTTCCTGTAACCTCTCTTTTATGATCACTATCACTTAGTAAGGTGATAACATGAGGAAAAGTTCCTGTAACCTTTCTTTTATGATCACTATCACTTAGTAAGGTGATAACATGAGGAAAAGTTCCTGTAACCTCTCTTTTATGATCACTATCCCTTAGTAAGGTGATAACATGAGGAAAAGTTCCTGTAACCTTTCTTTTATGATCACTATCTTTTAGTAAGGTGATAACATGAGGAAAAGTTCCTGTAAGCTCCCTTTTATGATCAATCACTATCACTTAGTAAGGTGATAACATAAGGAAAAGTTCCCATAACCATTCTTTTGTGATCACTAATGGCTGTGCAGGGGGAGAAATGAAAGCAGAAGGCTGTGCTTGGTAAGAGGGTTGACAACAGGAATATTCTGTGGTTACTGGAGGATGTAGAGGAGGGAGGAGACATAACAGGAACAGGCAGCGATTTGAAAAGGAAATGATAACTAGAAGAAAGGTTTCTGTGGTTGCTGGAGAATGCAGGGAAAGAGATGATAACAAGCTGAGTTAAGAGACAATGATAACTAGAAGAAGAGTTCCTGTAGTTTCTTTAACCTGCTCGAGTTTCCTATTGACTTTAATTATACCACTTGAGTTGCACCCATCCGAGCATTCAACTGCTCATTACGAGTACCCGAGCATGTTAGTGCTCGCTCATCACTTGTGATAACTAGAGGTTCCTGGGTCTACTGAAGGCTGTGCAGGGGAAAAATGGAAAGAAGGCAACAGGCTGAGATTAGTACGAGGGGTGATAATAAGAAAACAGGTTGCACAGGGAAAGAGATGACAACAGATTTATAAGAGGGGTGATAATAAAAAAACAGGTTGCACAGGGAAAGAGATGACAGCAGGCTGCGATTTATAAGAGGGGTGATGACTAAAAAGAAAAGTTACTAAAGGCTGCACATAGGGATAAAAAAAAAGAAACAGGTTGTGATTGGTAAGAGGGGTGATAACAAGAAGATCCTATTGGCTCTGAAGTCGGTATAGTAGGAGAAATGATAGCAAAAGGAGGTGATTGGTGAGAGAAGTGATAACTAGAAGAAAAGTTACTAAAGGCTGCACATGGGGAAAAAAACAGGCTGTGATTGGTAAGAGGGGTGATAAAAAGAAAACAGGCTTCACAGGGAAAGAGATGACAACAGACTCCGATGTATATGAGGAGTAATAACTAAAAGAAAAATTCCTAAAATTTTCTGAAGGCTGCACATAGGGAAAAATAAAACCAATTGGTTGTGATTGGTAAGAGGGGCAAAGAGAAGTACAGTTGATGTTGGCTCTGAAGGCTGTACAGGAGGAGAAATGACAGCAACAGGCTGTGATTGATGAGAGGAGTGATGACTAGAAGAAAGGTTCCTGTAGTTGCTGGAGGGTGTACGAAGGGAAACATGAAAGTAACAGGTTATGATTGGTAAGAGGGGCAAAAACAAGAAGTAAAGTTCCTCTTGGTTACTAATGGCTGTAGAGGAGGATGAATGACAGCAGCAGTCAGTGATGGATAAGAGAAGTGATAACTAGAAGAAAAGCACCTGTCGTTACAGGAGGCTGTACAGGGGTAGAGATGAAAGCAACAGGTTGTCATTGGTAAGAGGAATGATAACCAAATGAAAAGCTCCAGTGGTTACTGGAGGCTATATAGGAGGAAAAAGGACATAACAGTCAGTGATTGGTAAGAGAAATGATAACTAGAAGAAAAGCTCCTGTGGTTACAGGAGACAGTGCAATGATAGAGATGGAAGCAATAGGCTGTGATTGGTAAGAGGAATGATAAGTTGACAAGTTGCAGTGGTTACTTGACGCTGTATAGGAGGAAAAAGGACATAACAGCCAGTGATTGGTAAGAGAAGTGATAACTAGAAGAAAAGTTCCTTTGGTTAATGGATGCTGCACAGTTGAAAAGTAAAGTTCATATAATTACTGAAGGCTATGCAGGGGGAGAGATAAATGCAAGTCTGTGATTGGTAAGATGAGGAATATCTAGAAGAAAAGTTCTTGTGATTACTGCAGATTGCAAAAGAGGAAAAATAACACTATCAGTCTTTGATTTTTAAGAGAAGTGATAACTAGAAGAAAAGTTCCTGTGCTTACTGAAGCCTGTGCAGGGGATGAGATGTCAATAGGCTGTATTCCCACTGGAGTGTCACGATACTGTACGAGGGGGAAATGACAGTGACAGGCTGTGTTCTTTTAACTGCTCTTGCAACTCCTCCTCCCGCCCACCTTTTACACAGACACAGAACCAGGCGGTAAATCTTTATCATTCTACTTTCCAACTGATTCACCTAAAACTATACATTTAAAAGCTAAGAGTATTATAGATAAGCAAAACAAATTTGAGTGGAATTGAATTCTACTCAAATTTTTAAAAATATGCATTTGCCAAAATGCATATTTTTTTGCAAATAACTTTAATATGGATTCAGCAAAAAAGTATGTCCACTATCCACGACTTTTCTGTTCCTTAAAAGGCCATCAAAATGTTAACACCCCCCCATCAAAAAAAACCCTTATACTTACCTCTCCGTCCCCTTCGCTACTCCCTAGCACCTGTGTGTTCCTCATTGTACCTTCGGGTCGGCAATAAAGTACCCGAGGCCTTGGTCGCTAGGCCAACGCTTATGGGTTTGTAAGGCTCAGTAGGTTTCTGCGCATGTGCCTTCAAAGGTTGTAACCCATGACGTCACAAGCTTTGGGGGCTCAGTCACAGACCCATCCTGGGGCTAGGAAACCCGGAAGCCTAGGCCTAGCGACCAAGGGGTGGGGATTTCAGTGCTGCCAACGCCAATCTGAAGATGCTGCGAGGACCGGATGGGTGACGCTGAGGAGCAGAGGGGCCAGAGAGGGTGGCGGTGAGGAGAGTATAATTTTTTTTATTTATTACATATTATTAATGGACTTAAAAAAAAATAGGTGATTTCTCATCCAATAAATGTGCAAACAGGCAAATTCGAAGTTTTCCTGAATAGCTCATTTCTAAAGATTCCGAGTTTATATTCTAGTTTCTGGAAGTATCAACAGTCATAACCCAAAGGAAAACAAAACTGTTGATGGTCAGTCCCTAGGATTTGCAATAATGACGTTCCTAGTGTTAGGAGGGCCCTTGACCATGGTTGGGGGCAGGAGGGTTGTTCACGGGGCCTGGCATGTTCCTTCTTTGCAGTGGACCTCACGGGCCATTCATTGTATCAGATTGTTCTCTCTTTTCCCCCAATCCAACTTTATGCATGAAGGCCTCGAGACGACGTACGACCACTCCAGGCAGTTTCATGACTTTATTTGATATTCCGCAGCTTTACTTACAACATTGGAACACGCCGGGTTACCACGCCGAGCAAAATTAAAAAATGTCTCGAGCACCGGAGTAAAGCCGGAGCATTATGGGAGTTCTTAATTGGGGAGCAGAGGGTTATATATAAGAGTCAGTGTTCTAATTGGCCATTACCCAATATGTAGCGCCGTGATCCCGACCTATAACGCGAGCCGCGTGTGACGGGTATATAATCTGCTATATGAGCTGACGTCATGCTCCCTCACGGCGTCCTCCGCTTCTCTTATTGACTAAAAAATACGACATGTCTATTATTAGTCTTCAGGGAGGAAAGCGAATGTTCTCTGCCAGTGCAACACATTCATTTACTCGCAGTTCACGAGGTGATGTATGAATTTTTACAACCATGTTATGTTAACAAGATTATTTACTCACTGCCAAAAATATAGAAGCAGCATATGTAAAGGGAGGCACGCTAATTAACAGCGCTTGTCCGGGCCGTGTACAGCTTTCATCTCGTTGATATCACATCTGCTCGTAGCATGCGGAGTCGGATTAACCTCAGGAGCCCCGGAGAGCCCGAAGCTCAGAGCAAAACCAAAGTGCAATGCGCGGGAAGGAGGGGGTTAATGCTTCATGTCTGTTCCAGTTCTTGCCTTAGGAGGGATGACAGACAGACGTCCACTGACATTTACCACCGGCGTCCTACCAGCTATAATCATGAGGCTCCCTTCAATTATTCATGGGCTCTTTGTTCGGTATTTTGAAAAGCCGTAGATATCAGAAGCTTCCGCGGAACGAGCGCTCATCTTCCCAACGCTCTACAGACCACGGATGACCTCTATGTCTTCACCTCTCTACGTGACACCAATGTCGTTAGAAGCACTTGATGTAACGGAGCGTCCTTCTCGGAAAATCATTTGTCAACTTTTTGGTTTGTTTTATTGACTGTTTTGGGTTAAGCTACTTCTTTTAGCCCAGTCCTTGGATTCACCTCTAGACCATATATAGAGTAAAGACATAGGGGAATATATGACACGAAACGGAACTGTGCTTCCCAATCTGGGGTCCATGGATCTTCGTTATTCCAAGGAAGCCAGTCGTGGATTCAACTGCAGACAGATGTCGTTTGGAGGGTAAAATAGCTGGTGTTGGGTAGAGAGGTAGTCAGAACATCTCAACTGGAATATATCTACGGCAGCTCATCACTAAATCAGATTTCGATGAGATTGGATTGGAGTTTTGGTTTCCTACATGGTTGGGCATCATTGTTGTTGGCCTATTAAGGTTAATGGGCGTGAATAAGAAATTGATAGACTGCTAATGGCATTGTCCGGCCTTGTGATGTTGATGGCTAGGATTGGTTTCACTAGCAGGATCCCGGTCCAGCATTTCAGCACACATAACTATCTGTCGCTGTGGGATGGGAGCTTTGAGCATCACCTCTTACCTTCGGTCTGCCACGGGTCATCGTTGCAGCCTGACGCAATATTACATGTGTGTCACACCAAAACAATGACGGCAACCAGGTCAGCAGAGATGCCGAGAGCAGGAGATGCTAATGAACCGGCCACTGGACAAATCAGTTTGCACCAACTCTAGATTACTTATCCTTTTGGTGGTTCGATGCCCGACACCTGTACCAATTAGCTATTTTCAGCACCAGCCTGACAATCTGTGACCGGAGCCGGAAAAGTACAATACTGTTCATAATGAACGCTACCGGGTATTGGACCCCCACCAATCTGATATTGGTGACCTATTCAAGGGCTAGTTCATCAGTATCTCAAGGCATGGGTACCTCTTTTACATGGCACATCAAGGCAAAATTATCTGAATGTGCTTACTAAATTATATATATATCAGGGACTCCAGACTCACGTGATAGGCAATATTGGAGGAAACAAGGATCACTTTGAATGTCAATTCCCAATTCTTTTGATCTCAGGAGAGTTAAGCCACCACCAGAGGTGTCCAGCAGCAGGTTGCCCCCCTCTCCAAAATTAAAAATACATGGAAGATCTGCCAAATTTAGCATGACTGTGCATGGGGGAGTCAGTAGGAACGTGTGGCCAAGAGTTAGCTTATGGCCACCTTTAGTCCAGGGTTACAGAGTGACCTGCTTGTATTGCTGTGAGGGACAATCTTAGGTTGTGTTGACCACTTTCTTGGGCTGCATGAACATTGTGATGAGGTTGCATGGTATAGAAACTAAGAAGTGTAGGTTGGAAAAATCTTCCTTGCCAGAACAATTCGAGCTTTGTCCCTTTTAATCCATAATCCTGACTTATGGTGAGGAATCATTGACCACTGTAGCACCCCCATTCCTTTATCACTCTCTTTTTGGTTGTAAATAAGCCAAGTAGAACATAGTGGATCGCCATCCATTCAGTTTTCCATCACATTGAGGTCAATGAAGACAAAAATTGTGAAATTTCATAGAAGTGCCTAACGTAATAACTTACAGCTCCAGTTCAAGACATTGTAGATATCTATACCTGAAAAATCTGCAAAGAAGATCTTCTATGTAACCTCTAATTAGCTTAGATGCCCCATTGACCATTCTATATTTTCAGGTTTTTTTGAAAACCAGTATATCATCATCAACACTACCAAAAAGCTGTTGGCTTAAGTTACTGATCGTAAGTAGAGTAGGTGCCCACGATGGTCTTCCGTGTGCTCATTTCAGGTGGAAGAACCAAAAGCCACCCAAATACAAAGGATTACCGTCTTGTAGCCTCTTTCATTCTCTAAATTGGAAGCCACCTGTGAATTGTACCTTTCCATATTTCCATTTTGAGTGAATGAACTTGATGGAGGGCAAGACTACAGAAGAGGATGATCTACTTCTACACTGGAAGATAGGGCCACCAAAATGTGACCTCTAAACGACTTTTTGGCAGCTTTCGAGAAGGTACATTTCATGGTTTTGTGCAGTTTTTGCATGTAAGTTTTTGAAGTGACCCCCACTTGCTCCTTGCCTGTGAATCCACTACAATTCCTCCGTTAGATCTCATAGGGTTTGCACTGACAATTAGACTCAGCGTCTCAACTTCTGGGTTCCTTACTGATCTACCACAGTAAGAAGGAAATGATACTTGACACGACCATGAATATAAGTGCCAACCGTAAAAAAAAAAAAAGAGGCCGGAAGGAGAAGAGTTTGCAGTAAAACAAGCAGCCGTTTGGCGCTGGCTGCTGAAGATGCTTCATTGTAATGGCTTTTGACATCGTAGAGAATGAGGCTAACGACTTATTGAGGAGCTCAGCAATCGTGTGCGAGGGAAGGCGAGTCCCCAGCCACGAGGGACGCCAGCACATGAGTCATACGGCAACAATTTCGCCCATCGGCCATGAAATCACAGCGCTTCAGTTACAGCTCTTATTAGATGCAGTTAATGTTTTCCTACTGTACACATCCCTCCAATCTGGATGCACTTCCAAGGAGAGTTGGTTTATTAACCCCTTTACAAAGTTTGCATCTGAATCCATCCCATATTTACAGTGCTGAATTAGAATAACGTGGCGTTTCCCCCCCCCCCCAAAAAAAACGGCACCACTGCTTTCCACAAGGTTGTGTGCCGGAAGACTAAATTTTGCCGACTAAAGGCGGCGTCACACGAGACAATATATCGGGCGATATGTCGTCGGGGTCACGGATTCCGTGAAGCACATCCGGCATCGTTCGCGACGTCGTTGCGTGTGACACCTACGAGCGACTCTGAATGATCGCAAATAGGATGAAAATCGTGGATCGTTGACACGTCATTCATTTTTAAAAAATGGTTTGCTTTTGGGGATGCAGCCGACATATTGCTCCGTTTGACACCCTGCCAACGACGAACAACATTCAAACGACCGCCTGGGTCAAACAATTTATCGTTGATCGCTGATGCGTCGTTTTTGAGATCGTTACGTGGGACATCAAATAAACGACCTATGAGCGATCTCGGCAAATCGTAAATCCGATCTGGGCGTGTCACGTCACTCATGAGATCGCCCGATATATCGTAGCGTGTGACGCCGGCTTAACTCTGTGTACACAGAGAATTTAGAAAAAAATGAAACTGTAACCACTGAAAAAATATAGATAAATAGTAAAGGTGACAAAAACAAGACAATGTTGAATTTATATATTTATATATATATAATATATATATAATATATATATTTATATGGCATTAATTGGGCTAAAAATCCAAATATTGTTTAGATTTTCTACCTGAATTTTAGAAGTCACCTATGAGTTCATATACAGTCACTACCGAAAGTGTTGGAAAGTGTTGGATCCTTAAAAAATCCCTAAACAAATCCAGAAAACTATTGCAATTACATGTTTTGTTATACACACGTTTATTTCCTTTGTGTGTATTTGAACAACACAAAAAAAGCAGAGAAAAAAAAAGAAAATTGCACATACTGTAATTTCACCCAAAATTCCAAATATTGCCCAAACAAAGTTGTTTGCACTTTTCCAAAATTGAAGGTAAACAACTTTGTTTCAAGCATGTGATGCTCGTTCAAACTCACTTGTAGCAAGTAACAAGTATGGGCAATATGAAAATCACACCTGAAACCAGATAAAAAGGGGAGAAGTTGACTCGATATTTGCATTGTGTGTCTGTGTGTGCCACACTAAGCATGGAGACCAGAAAGAGGAGAAGAGAACTATCTGAGGACATGAGAACCAAAATTGTCGAAAAATATCAATAATCTCAAAGCAACAAGTCCATGTCCAAGGATATTGATGTTCCTTTGTAGACTGTGCACAATATAATCAAGACGTTTATAACCCTTGGCACTGTAGCTGATCTCCCTGAATGTTGGCGGCAGAGCAAAATTTATGAAGGTTGTAACGCAGGATAGTCCGCATGGTGGATAAGCCACTGCAATCAAGTTCCAAAGAAATTCAAGCTGTCCTGCAGGCTCAAGGGTCATCAGTGTCAGAGCAAACTATCCATCCACATTGGAATGGATTGAAAAGCTATGTAGGGGACTCAGGAGAACCCCACTACTGACACAGAGACATAAATAAAATCTACAATGCAGTTTGCCAAAATGTACGTGAGTAACCAAAATCCTTCTGGATAAGCATCTTGTGGACAGATGAGATCAAGATAGAGCTTTTTGGTAAAGTACATCATTCTACTGTTTACCAAAAACCAGAATGAGGCCTACAAAGAAAAGAACACAGGACCTACAGTCACACATGGTGGAGGTCAGAGATATTTTGGGATTGTCTTGCTGCCTTTATTGTGTGCAAGACCTCATGAAATTTGAAGATTACCAAAAGGATTTTGGGTATAGTACCCGGGGTCAGCAAGCTGGGTTTGTGTCCTAAGTCATGGGTCTACCAGCAGGACAATGACCCCAGACATACTTCAAGAATCCCCAGAAATGGATAGAAACAAAGCGCTGGAGAGTCTGAAGTGGCTGCAATGAGTCCGGATCTAAATCCCATTGACACCTGTGGAGAGATCTTATACTTGCTGTTGCTTGGTACTTGTAACGAGCAGTTGGATGCTCGGATTGGCCCGACTCGAGTACCGAGTATAATGGAAGTCAATTGGGAAATTGAGCATTTTTCAGGGAAATCGTCCAGAAAAATGCTTGAGTATCATTATAGTCTGGTACTTGAGTTGTGCCCATCCGAGCACCCGAGCATGTTAGTTCTCGTTTATCACTAGTTACGAGTAGCAAGCACTAGAGCATGGTAGTGCCCGCTCATCACTAGTTATTACGAGTACTGAGCACCCGTGCATGGTAGTGCCCACTCATCACTAGTTACCAGTACTGAGCACCTGAGCATGGTAGTGCCCACTCATCACTAGTTACCAGTACTGAGCACCTGAGCATGGTAGTGCCCACTCATCACTAGTTACCAGTACTGAGCACCTGAGCATGGTAGTGCCCACTCATCACTAGTTACCAGTACTGAGCACCCGAGCATGATAGTGCCTGCTCATCACTAGTTACAAGTACTGAGCACCCGAGCATGATAGTGCCCGCTCATCACTAGTTACGAGTACCGAGCACCCAAGCATGGTAGTGCCCGCTCATCACTAGTTACCAGTACCGAGCACCCGAGCATGGTAGTGCCCGCTCATCACTAGTTACGACTACTGAGCACCCAAGCATGGTAGTGCCCACTCATCACTACTGCTGGTATATAAAACGAACGGCAGATGACAATGCAGATTAACTACAGTAAAATCGTTCATTTTTTAGAGATTAAAATCTGACTTTTTTTATACTGCTTAGGCTAGGAGAGTAAGAAGAGGAATAATTACCATGGTGGCAATTAGAGGATCTCCCCTACGGTAATCATGGCTCTTAAGGGTGCTTTACACACTGCGACATCACTAGCGATCTCGTTAGCGATGTGACACGCCAGATGCCGAGATCGCACATGTGACCGGCGCTATAAAACGACCTATGTGTGATCTCGGCAGATCGCATCTACGATCTGGCGTGTCAGCTAATGAGATCGCTAGCGATGTCGCAGCGTGTAAAGCACCCTTTAGATTTTGCTCCTATACATTCAATTCTAATGTGACTTGCCCAAGTAGGAAACCAAGAAAAAAATAGCTGAATGCAATCTTGTATGATGTCAGACAAGTGTAGGACTTGTATTCCCGACTCAACGCACTTTTAGAGTATTTTTCGAAAAAATATGAGACTTCCAATAAAACGAAAAAGACTTGGCTTTTCGGCCAGAAATTCCAGGACAGTCCATAGGGCACTTTTTTGCTTTGTCCGTAAAAAAAAATTTGAAGGTTTCCGTGATTCTTTTGAAGCTGAAGAAACTTCAGATCACAATTTGGGGCTGTAGACACGGATCACAGTTATAATCAATGATTTATTTTGGTTTTCCAATGTCTCCGTAAAAAAATATTGTCCGTGATTTTTTCTAAAGCTGTCAAGAAAAAAAAGTTGTCAACTCTGCTTCCGGCCAGACAGAGAACGGCAAAAAGTTCCAAGTCCGTGTTGTGTTTAAGTGTCGTTAAAGGGTTTTCTCATCCTTGGCTCCAAGTCATCTACAAAGAAAACCTTGCGGGGTCTGAACATGTGAAACAAGGCTCCTTAGAGTAGAGCGAGCTTTTCTCCGAGGCTTCTCCATTGCTTTACATCAATGACCCCTTTTGTGTAAATAATTCCTCATCTTCTCGTTAACTGATTTTCAGACAATCAGAGGGGGGAGGTCACCGCAGCCCCCATTATGGGAATCTGGTTAGAAGCCTCTGACTCACAGCTACAGTCATACAACAGAACATTGCCCCCTTTTTTTTCCCCGAGGACTAGATACCATCAGTTGTGTGATTTTTGGATGTTCGCATGGTCAGAGGAGAAACCTTGGCATCCGGCACTGTCCAACGAGGGGATATCTGCAGCAGAAAGCAACACGAGAGCTTATGTTCCACTGATAAGACACTGTAGGAATGTTTTGGTTAACCAAAACACTTTGCTTTGTCTTCGTCGTCTTTTATGTGGTTTCTGGGACATGAAAGGACAATGGTAATTTCATCAGAGACAGGGACTTCATTGAAGAACTGAGAGGAGCCACCAAAGTCTTAAGAGTCATGGCTGGCCAACGAGTCTGGTGGATGATGGTTGGTGGAAAACAGGCAAAGATCCGGTGTTGGGACGTCTGATGTCAACCCACAGGGGTCACTTCTCATAAAAAACTCCATCCATCAAGTGTCAACATCTGGTAGATGAATGTGATGTTATCTACGCCATTTTCAGCTTTGGACAGGTCTGTTATGAGACCTAAAGGACCCATCTTTGGAAGGTAAGGATGAGTGAGCTACAGTGGTGGTAATTTCACAGAGATCGGGGAACGGCCGAGATCCAAGATGGCCATGATCGGGAACGGCCGTGATCCAAGATGGCAATGATCGGGGAACGGCCATGATCCAAGATGGCCATGATCGGGAACGGCAGTGATCCAAGATGGCCATGATCGGGGAACGGCCATGATCAAGAACGGTCATGATCCAAGATGGCCATGATCGGGAACGGCCGTGATCCAAGATGGCCATGATCGGGGAACGGCCATGATCGAGAACGGCCGTGATCCAAGATGGCCATGATCGGGGAACGGCCATGATCGAGAACGGCCGTGATCCAAGATGGCCATGATCGGGAACAGCCGTGATCTTAACTGCCTGTATGACTCCTTACATCCACGGCATTCATTTATAACTATGTTTTCTACTGATTATTTCAACATGGCTATGTCTAGAAAGTATTTACAAGCACTGCAGCCTCAAGGCATTGACTTATTGCCTAAAACACTGGCGACAGGGTCTGTTTAAAGGAGATGAGTCAGAAAATGAACTATTGTTTTATTAATGTTTTTATGGTAAACATATTTTTATCACTTTCTATATCACTATATTAATTTTTTTTAGAAATCTTGCAATTTTCACTTTGGCCACTAGGCCTAATACTAGACCTGTGCTTCCTGTTCTATACAAAACACTATTCAAGTAGTCTTATTATTCTTACAGGCAGGATTAAAATGACTGATAACACCTCTGTATATAGAGTAGATAACACAGGATCCACCATTCACAATAGATGATGTCACAGCTCACCTCCTCCTGTACTATGACTGATAACAGAACACACCCACCATTGACAATAGGTGATGTCACAGCACCTCTCCTCCCCTCCTGTACAATGACTGACAACACCTCTAACTATATATAGTAGATAACACAGGATCCACTATACACAATAGATGATTTCACAGCTCTCCACCTCCCCCTCCTGTACAATGACTGATAACACAACACAACCACCATTCACAATAGGTGATGTCACAGCTCCTCTCCTCTCCTCCTGTACAATGACTAAGAGCACAACACAACCACCATTCACAATAGGTGATGTCACAGTTCCTCTCCTCCCCTCCTGTACAATGACTGACAACACCTCTATCTATATACAGTAGATAACAAGAACCATCATTCAGAATAGGAGATGTCACAGCTCACCTTCTCCTGTAAAATGCCTGATAACACCTCTATATACTGTAGATAACACAGGATCCACCATTCACAAAAGGTGATGTCACAGCTCACCTCCCCCCTCCTGTACAGTGACTGATAACACAAGAACCACCATTCAGAATAGGAAATGTCACAGCTCACCTCCTCCCCCTTCCTGTACAATGACTGATCACCCAGATAACACAAGAAGCATCATTCACAATATGTGATGTCACAGCTCACCTCCTCCTCCCCTCTCCCAATGACCTTTGCACAGATAAGAGCCTAAAGCAGAACATTTGTTTTATACACGTCAATAGGGTCAGAGTCAGTCTGTCCATTAGAGTCTAGTATTGGATCCAGTGGTCAGTGGAAAAAATCTGCAAGATTTCTGTTGTTTTTTTTTTATATATATATAGAGATATATATATATATATATATATATATATATATATAGATAATAATATGGAAAATTGAAAAGCATTATTAAAAGCTATTTTAAAATATGAATCATAATGCTAAAAGAAAAGATTAAAATAATCATTTATTTAATTTAATATTTATATCTCACCAAATCAAGATCCTGGGAACAAGCCATTATGGATCCCCTAGTGGAGACCCCGCAGCCGTCCCCGCAGCCGCCCCCGCAGCTCATGGAAGCCGTCGTCCGGCTTTATACCATACGACCTCTGCACACGTTTTACTTTTCCAAAATATTTTTATTGCTGCAGAGATTTATGAGAATGATGTTATGGGAAACACATTGTACTTTTTAAGGACGAATATGTGCATAAAATAGTGCCGCCAGTCCTGGCTGTCACCGTTCAGCAGCTTTCCACTGGTATTTATGGCGCTTTACTGCATAAAATCTCTATTCTGAGTTTATATATATATATATATATATATATATATATATATATATATATATATATATATATATATCCCTCCATTAGCGCTGGTTTCTCTAAGAACCTCTGCAGTTCTGCATAAGACTTGGTGCATTATACTAAATTAGGAAAAATAGCGGTATGGAGCGCCCAACCATAGTACTACACCAAAAATAGTGTCAGCTGGAATATGATGGATTGTTTTTGGCAAAAAAATACCCCGGGGGGTCCTAATGAAAGTTGCCTACTGGCTGCAGTGTAGATTGCCCTCATTGCACAATATTTGATGCTTATCAAATCATACAATCCAGACAATTCAGAATAATGCACCCTTGTGCACTCAAAGTACTAAATATTAGCAGAAGTGCATTTGTAAGACAGGGTGACACCTTGACCTTCACAGCGAGAGCAACCTTTTGCCACTCACTATCAGGTCCTTATACCTTGTTACTGCTTTACAGTATTAATGAGCCAGACAATTCAGAACAATTCACCCTTGTGCACTCAAAGTACTAAATATTAGCAGAACTGCATTTGTAAGACACCAAAACCTTGAAAGCTGGAAAAAATGTTTGCCACCCACAATAAGTATTAGCAAACCATCAAGTTTGACAGACTATTCAGAACAATTCACCCTTGTGCACTCAAAGTACTAAATATTAGCAGAAGTGCACGGTGACTCCTTGACCTTCACAGCGACAGCAACCTCTTCACACCCACTATACAGTAAGATCCTTATGCCTTGTTATTGCTCATGTCAGTACCGCAAGTTAAGGAGCCACCCAGATTGACAGATAATTCATAATAATCCACCTTTGTGCACTCAGAGTACTAAACAGCAGCGGTAAGGTGTGTGTGTGTAATATATGATGACACCAACATCTTCACAGTAGAAGCCACTTTTTGCCTCCGACTATAAATCTATGTCTTGTTAGCGCTCTAGGAGGTACTATAGTGTTAAAGAGCCATCAAGATTGACAGGCAATTAAGAATAATGCACCCTTGTGCACTCAAAGCAATAAACATTAGCAGAAGCACATTTTGAATACACAAGTACAGCGAAACCTTCAAAGCTGTAACAACTTTTGTCACCAACAATGAATGCTAGCAAGCCTTCAAGATTGACAGACTAATCGAAATAATGCACCCTTGTGCACTCAAAGTACTAAACTTTAGCAGAAGCACTTTTGGAATGCATGAGGACACCAAAACTTTCAAAGCTGGAACAACTTTTTCCACCCACAAGAAGCATTGGCAAGCCTCCAAGATTGACAGATTATTCAGAATAATGCACCTTTTTGCACTCAAAGTACTAAACATTCACAGAAGCGGATTTGTAAGACACGGTGACACCTTGACCTTAACAGCGAGAGCAACCTTTTGCCACCACTATAACGTCCATACGCCTTGTTCTCACTCATGTCGGTACTGCAGCGTTAGCGAGCCATCTAAATTGACAAATAATTCAATAACAATGCACCCTTGTGCACTCAAATTACTAAATACCCGTGGAAGTGTTTTTGTGTAATACATGGTGACACAAAGACCTTCAAAATTGGAACATCTTTTGGCCACCCACAATAAGCGTTAGCATGCCATCAAGACTGACTATTCAGAATAATGCACCCTTGTGCACTCAAAGTGCTAAACATTAGCAGAAGAGCATTTGTAAGGCATAGTAACACCTTGACCTTAACAGTGAGAGCAACCTTTTGCCACCCACCATAATGTCCATATGCCTTGTTATCGTTTACGTCAGTACTGTAGTTAGGTTTAGCAAGCCATCAAGATTAACAGACTATTTTGAACAATGCACCCTTGTGCACTCAAGGTACTAAACTCCAAAACCTTCAGAGCAGGAGCCACTTTTACCACCCACTATAATGTCCATATGGCTTGTTATCGATTGTGGCAGTACTATAGTTGGTATTAGCAAGCCATCAAGATTTACAGACTATTTCGAGCAATGCACCCTTGTGCACTCAAGGTACTAAACTCCAAAACCTTCAGAGCAGTAGCCACTTTTGCCATCTACTATAAGGTCCATACGCCTTCTTATCGTTTATATCAGTACTGTAGTTAGCATTAGCAAGCCATCAAGATTAACAGACTATTCCGAGCAATGCACCCTTGTGCACTCAAGGTACTAAACACCAAAACCTTCAGAGCAGTAGCCACTTTTGCCACCCACTATAAGGTCCATATGCCTTGTTATCGTTTGTGTCAGTACTATAGTTATTATTAGCAAGTCATCAAGATTTACAGACTATTCTGAGCAATGCACCCTTGTGCACTCAAGGTACTAAACACCAAAACCTTCAGAGCAGTAGCCACTTTTGCCACCCACTATAAGGTCCACATATGCCTTGTAAAGGAGCCCTTATTCTTCCTCAGTTTCTCAGTGTCTGCACCTAATAGGGTCAAGTTGCTTTGATTGAGTATCCATTACCAGCAGCTTGCTGATGGTTTCCAGTAAGCAGAAAATATATTTTTTTACTTTAGCACAATGAAGCAGAGACTCTGCAGTTGACATTTTCTGACTATAGAGCCAATATTAATGAAAGAGGGAAATTTAAATAAAGTTCATATACTTATTAATAGCGTATTTGAAGGTATTTATTAGTATTTTATGCCAAGGATCAGGAAATGGCCTCCGGGATAACATGAACGAAAAGTTTCTACCATAAATTAATGTAGACAAGAACCTGGATAAAGTAGAACAACACCAAACCCTGTTAAATGGCAATGTGAAATCCTCGTTTTCCCTTTGTACTTATAGGGTAATATTTATAAGGCAGAGGCCCAATTACCGTGTATTAAATGAAGGAAACAGTAAATTCCTCCCGTGACTCGAGAACCGCGGTTTATGGAAATAAAACTGCAATGTAATTTCCCGGCCACCACTTTCTACGGGGGACACATTTTTTTTTTTTGCTTCTAAATTCCGATTATCTGTCAATTGGTGAAAAGCCTTTGCAATTTGCAGCATGGTTAAATAATGCGCGTCAAAGGCGAACACGTCCCGGGAGAAGAGAAAGGTAATGAAAATTTGAGGTTTTTTTGTTTTATTGACTCTGGATCCGAAATGTGAGCCATTGTGATGGGAAAAATGCAAATATTGGACCCCCAAATATAAATATAGGTCATTTACCTTTACATTTTCACCCATTCTCCCCACTGCTAACCTTCATTAACACCTGCTGCGCCAATGTTTACCGCCATAATGACATCATAGGACAAAACCTTTAACTTAGCATGGTCTTGTTGCTTTTTGATGGGCACATACCAGTCTCATATGTCCCGGAACTCTCCTAATTCTCATGTAACTTGACATTTAAATCTCCTTAGTGGGCATTTCCTCTTTACTATCATTCTACCAGCACTTTAGGTGCTGGAATGTTGTTTCCCTCATTTCCCAGCATGCATTGCTCTTTCCATTGTTTAATGACTGGCCTGTCGTGAATTGAATTTCTGACTGTGTTGTGCCTGTATTGGGCACGAACCAGTCTGATATGTCCAGGCGCTCTCCTACTTCTCATGTTCTATAATCTCTTTAGTGGGCATTTCTTCTTTACCATCATTCTACCAGCACTTTAGGTGCTGGACTGTTGTTTCCCTCACTTCCCAGCATGCATTGCACCTTCCATTGTTTAATGACTTGAATTTCTGACTATGTGCTGTGCCTGTATTGGGCTCGTACCAGCCTGATATGTCCAGGAACTCTCCTGTTTCTCATGTTCTGTAATTTCATATTCAATCTCTTTAGTTTATGGTTCCTCTTTACCATCATTCTACCAGCACTTTAGGTGCTGGAATGTTGTTTTCCTCCCTTCCCAGCATACATTGCATTTCTGACTAGGTCTTGTGCCTGTATTGGTTGAATAGAGAGACAAAGATCCACCCATACTAGTGCGGACATCAGGCCAGTGCCTGTGGCGGCTCCTGGGAGGAGCACTGCAGACACGGAGAGTCATGTATTGGTATGGGGGGTTGTATAAGAAAGATTAGAGGTCTGTATTCACTCAAGAGTGTTTGGGATGTATTTATTTGGGGGAGCTTGGTTTAGGATTGGTATTCAATTAGAGGGTCTGATTAGATTGTGGGAGGGAGGAGGGGTGTACTTTTGTTTGTGTAATTGGACCTGTGTAGCGCCGGCATCTCTGCAGAGATGCCGACTTACCGCCCTGACCGGGTTGCGTCCTTCCCTGCACTCCCCCGGCCATCCAGGTGTGCTGCTGCCTCCTTCCCATCCCGGGCCCTGTAAATGCCGCATAGGGTTACCAGGAGTGCACCTAAGATGCGCTCACGCACACCGGCCTGCCTCTTAAAGGGTTGGCGCGTCATTTCCAGGAAATACCTCTGAGCCTATGGCTGGGAGGCACAGTGTATTTAAGGCATTCTCCCATTAGGGGAGGTGCCTGTGTAACACATTCGGTTAGTCAGTTTACCAGTCTGCTAGCTACTTGTCATGTCCTGTTAACCTTATGTCTGTCTCCAGTACCTGACTACCTCTGCCGTGCCCATCATTTCTGTCCAGCCTGGCTCAGTCACCCCGCCTTTACCTCAGTCCGCCACAGTCCCAATCACTGCTCTGGGAGTGGCACCTGGCGTCTGCCTCTGGATGGGTGTCTAGTTAAGCCCCCCCCACTAAAGTGAAAGCCCGGTTACCCCTTGTGCTCCAGTGGGTCCACTAATTCCACTCGCTGCCTCATCCCTGGCGGTGAGCGTTACAACCTGTATTAGTTTAGGGGGTCTTTTCTTGGAAATGCGTTAGTTTATGGGGTTTGTACTTATTTTGGGGGTCTGCTTTGAGGTCTGTCCACCACTTGAGATTCCAATCCTTAATATGGAGGCGTGTCTTGTATAGATGGGCGGGGCATAGAGTGAAAAACTCATGACATCACATCAGAAAATATGTGATGTCACTTTTGGAAGGTTGGTAACCCTGGGACGAGCCGGGAGCCTGTGTCATCGTCCTTGGGTGATTGTGCGGTGCGCCTGCCCATGACTGCGGGACGTATAAATAACGATGGGAGTTTATTAGCTCTTTATACAGGAGACGTGGCTCCGGAATATCTGTGTATTTACGACTGCGCTGAATTCCTTCTTTTGAAATCTGTAAATGTAATGACTTTGTTTTATGAAGGTTGTTAACCGTCCCTGATTATTACTGAACTGGCCCAGTCTTTTAAGTCAGCTGGGCTCGGCAGGGGGCACGGCGGGCTCCGGGCAGCTCCGTCCCACCATTATCATGTTTTTCATTAGAATATCAGTTCCCATATAAACGTGAGTGGCTGCAGATCATCAGATCCATGTGTTATGTGCTCGCTGACGAGAGCGAAGGCCCCGGACGCAATACCATCAAGATGAGAAGGATCATCGGTGCGGCTCATTACTTTTTGCAAAATTTCTATTATTTGGGGGCAGGAAAATGGTGAAATAAAACACTATTCCATAGTTGTTATTTTTGTTTTATTTTTGTTTTTATTTTTTTATTTTTATTTAAAACAGAGGCCAATTTACTTTTTACATAAAAATGCGTGTATATATATATATATATATATATATATATATATATATATATATACACATTATATATATATATATATATATATATATATATATATATATATATATATACAGTGCCTACAAGTAGTATTCAACCCCCTGCAGATTTAGCAGGTTTGATAAGATGCAAATAAGTTAGAGCCTGCAAACTTCAAACAAGAGCAGGATTTATTAACAGATGCATAAATCTTACAAACCAACAAGTTATGTTGCTCAGTTAAATTTTAATAAATTTTCAACATAAAAGTGTGGGTCAATTATTATTCAACCCCTAGGTTTAATATTTTGTGGAATAACCCTTGTTTGCAATTACAGCTAATAATCGTCTTTTATAAGACCTGATCAGGCCGGCACAGGTCTCTGGAGTTATCTTGGCCCACTCCTCCATGCAGATCTTCTCCAAGTTATCTAGGTTCTTTGGGTGTCTCATGTGGACTTTAATCTTGAGCTCCTTCCACAAGTTTTCAATTGGGTTAAGGTCAGGAGACTGACTAGGCCACTGCAACACCTTGATTTTTTCCCTCTTGAACCAGGCCTTAGTTTTCTTGGCTGTGTGCTTTGGGTCGTTGTCTTGTTGGAAGATGAAATGACGACCCATCTTAAGATCCTTGATGGAGGAGCGGAGGTTCTTGGCCACAATCTCCAGGTAGGCCGTGCTATCCATCTTCCCATGGATGCGGACCAGATGGCCAGGCCCCTAGGCTGAGAAACAGCCCCACAGCATGATGCTGCCACCACCATGCTTGACTGTAGGGATGGTATTCTTGGGGTCGTATGCAGTGCCATCCAGTCTCCAAACGTCACGTGTGTGGTTGGCACCAAAGATCTCGATCTTGGTCTCATCAGACCAGAGAACCTTGAACCAGTCTGTCTCAGAGTCCTCCAAGTGATCATGAGCAAACTGTAGACGAGCCTTGACATGACTCTTTGAAAGTAAAGGTACCTTACGGGCTCGTCTGGAACGGAGACCATTGCGGTGGAGTACGTTACTTATGGTATTGACTGAAACCAATGTCCCCACTGCCATGAGAGAATGAATGATTATGAATGATTATGCTATCAAATTGCAATATTTACATGTTGGTGTCATAGATTGGCAGCACATTTAACTGATAAAATAGCAGTGATCAGCGCCAACTCTGATCACTGCTATTAGGATCAGGTACCGGCTGTATAACGCAGCTGTTACCTGCGCAGTATGGAACTGCTGAGCCCGTTGTGTATACCTGCAACACACTTAGGTCTTACCTGTGCGTCCTATGTGAGGAAGGGATTAATCGCATTAGTGATGAGCTGGCACTACCATGCTCGGGTGCTCGGTAATCGTAACTAGTGAGGAGCGGGCACTACCATGCTCGGGTGCTTGGTAATCGTAACTAGTGAGGAGCGGGCACTACCATGCTCAGGTGCTCAGTACTAGTAACTAGTGATGAGTGAGCACTACCATGCTCGGGTGCTCGGTAATCGTAACTAGTGATGAGCGGGCACTACCATGCTCGGGTGCTCGGTAATCGTAACTAGTGAGGAGCGGGCACTACCATGCTCAGTACTGGTAACTAGTGATGAGCGGGCACTACCATGCTCGGGTGCTCGGTAATCGTAACTAGTGAGGAGCGGGCACTACCATGCTTGGGTGCTCGGTACTGGTAACTAGTGATGAGCTGGCACTACCATGCTCGGGTGCTCGGTAATCGTAACTAGTGATGAGCGGGCACTA
Source organism: Anomaloglossus baeobatrachus (assembly GCF_048569485.1). Taxonomy (NCBI): domain Eukaryota; kingdom Metazoa; phylum Chordata; class Amphibia; order Anura; family Aromobatidae; genus Anomaloglossus; species Anomaloglossus baeobatrachus. Next base: position 553,729,320 of record NC_134358.1, on the reverse strand, counting down.
CCATGCTCGGGTGCTCAGTACTCGTAACTAGTGATGAGCGGGCACTACCATGCTCGGGTGCTCGGTACTGGTAACTAGTGATGAGCGGGCACTACCATGCTCGGGTGCTCAGTACTCGTAACTAGTGATGAGCGGGCACTACCATGCTCAGGTGCTCAGTACTCGTAACTAGTGATGAGCGGACACTACCATGCTCGGGTGTCCACCATCTTCTGACCTGATTGCCAGACGTCCATCAGACATACCTACATAGTCGGACCTGTCAGAAGAAAAATCACCCTTGTATCACTGACAGATGTCCAGCATATGCATCTTTACAGGCTTCACTGGCTATGATCAAAGAAAAACCCAATTTGAAGGGTCAATGATTTATAAAGGAAGGTGCTAGTGCTTATGCGTATGCATTGTGAAAATAGGAAGAGAAATCATATCCTGTATCACTGACAGACGCCCAGCTTATGCATCCTTATGGGCTTTTTTGGCTATGATCAAAGAAATACCTCATTGAAGAATCAATGGTTTATAAGGGAAGCTACTAATACATATGCATTGTGACAACAGGAAAAATCATCCCCTGTATTACTGACAGACGTTCAGCGTATGCATCTTTATAGGCTTTACTGTGATCAAAGAAAAAACCCCATTGAAGGGTCAATCCTATCCAATGATGTTATAAACAAAATCAAATCGTGTTTTTGATCCCATTTGGACAGCCCCTGAGGAACTTCCGTTTTTATTGGAAGTCCTGGAGGGGAAACGCGTTGGGCAGAGAGCCGCGGTTGACGGCAAAGGACAGGCCATTTGAGCCAAGATACTTATACTGACATATCTATATGAGGCTGCATAGCAAATGGACTGTACCCTTGACTAGTTCCTTGTATCTCAAAAAATTATATTTCAATTTGCAGCATTGAGAATCACATGTCTGTTTATGGGAAACAGAAGGAGAAGTGTGTCATTAGCACCCCTGATCCATACAGACCAAGATTGTGAGAGGCATGAATGTGTATCACCTTATATATCCTGTAAGACCCCTCACTCTAGCATAGCAGCACGAACAAGTTTGCAGCAAAGGGACATCCAGGGCCAGTCTACGGTTTGAGTGGGGGCACCATAGCGTCTATACTAGGGTGCCGACCCCCACGGTCAGGAAGGGGGAGACCAGGGAACGAGCCCATGAACCCATTCCTGAACCATAATCTATGCACCCACAGTTTTTAACTTGCACTGATTTCTGAGAATATAATAAAGTATATATATTTTTTATAAGGGGCTTCTTTTGTTTATAGTGATGAGCGGGCACTACCATGCTCGGGTGCTCAGTACTCGTAACCAGTGATGAGCGGGCACTACCATGCTCGGGTGCTCAGTACTCGTAACTAGTGATGAGCGGGCACTACCATGCTCGGGTGCTCAATACTGGTAACTAGTGATGAGCGGGCACTACCATGCTCGGGTGCTCAGTACTCGTAACCAGTGATGAGCGGGCACTACCATGCTCGGGTGCTCGGTACTTGTGACTGGTGATGAGCGGGCACTACCATGCTCGGGTGCTCAGTACTCGTAACCAGTGATGAGCGGGCACAACCATGCTCGGGTGCTCAATACTGGTAACTAGTGATGAGCGGACACTACCATGCTCGGGTGCTCAGTACTCGTAACCAGTGATGAGTGGGCACTACCATGCTCGGGTGCTCAGTACTCGTAACTAGTGATGAGCGAGCACTACCATGCTCGGGTGCTCAGTACTGGTAACTAGTGATGAGCGGGCACTACCATGCTCAGGTGCTCAGTACTTGTAACTAGTGATGAGCGGGCACTACCATGCTCAGGTGCTCAGTACTGGTAACTAGTGATGAGCGGGCACTACCATGCTCAGGTGCTCAGTACTTGTAACTAGTGATGAGCGGGCACTACCATGCTCAGGTGCTCAGTACTTGTAACTAGTGATAAGCGGGCACTACCATGCTCAGGTGCTCAGTACTGGTAACTAGTGATGAGCGGGCACTACCATGCTCAGGTGCTCAGTACTTGTAACTAGTGATGAGCGGGCACTACCATGCTCAGGTGCTCAGTACTGGTAACTAGTTATGAGTGGACACTACCATGCTCGGGCACTCAGTACTAGTAACTAGTGATGAGCGGGCACTACCATGCTTGGGTGCTCAGTACTGGTAACTAGTGATGAGCGGGTACTACCATGCTCGGGTGCTCAGTACTTGGTAACTAGTGATGAGCGGGCACTACCATGCTCAGGTGCTCAGTACTCGTAACTAGTGATGAGTGGACACTACCATGCTCAGGTAGTCGAAACAAGCAGGTCGGACGCTTGGATTGGTAGGACTTGAGTACCGAGCATAATAAAAGTCTATGGGAAACTCAAGCATTTTTCCAAAAGAACTCATTCACTAAGCAGTTTTTGCCCGAACTCTGGTGTTAAACTGGTTAAATAGTCATACAATGCGCGTGCAACTTGATGATGCACAAACATCTTGCAACTTTTTATTCCAGTCCGGGCCGGCACCCCAAATATTTTGAAGAATGGGTGGAGATTTGGCAGGGCATGGCCAAGCACACCCGACAAATTCATCATAATTACAGCACAAAGTGGAGGAATGAGCGTTTTGCTCATTGATCGGGTGATTGGCAAACGGTTTAGACAGGACGATAATTGAGAAGTCAGCGTTCCTCTGAATGCTTATTCCAGATTATCAGCCAGATTATCAGCCAGTGTAAATGTATCCAGACAGTCCAAAAAGCGGCGCATTGCTGCCGGGGGTTCATGCTGTTTGATGCGTTTGGCAATAGCTTCGATCTACCCAACATGGTAGTTGGCTCACTTTGCCTCACTTTTGCCCATCTACCTTTCTCACCAAACCATGCCCCTTGTCAATCGAGTCAAGGAAAAGGCATCTAAAACAAGTAAATCCTACACAAGACATTTGTCCGATTTTTTTGGGGTGCAAATTAATCCAGAATTTACACTTTGCAATTGTGTGACGTTTGTACCGTGATTTTCCAAACTCCGACATTTGATAACCGAGAACATGTGCGGTTCCCAAATGCAGTGTAATATGTTGACTACACTGGACAACGAGGATTTTGCTTTCCGAACACTTCTAGGTGCATCCTATGCAATTTGAGCTGCTGATTCCAAAAAACCCACCTTAAAAGTTTGCAGTCACTTATTTTTTTAATTTTCTGTTTAAACCAATTTTTGTTCATATTTTCATTCTGTCCATGTATTGTCCACAATATATGTGCTGTTATGTAATTTATAGGCAGCAAAGGCATCCATTTCTTGCATTTCATTGAAGTTGCAAAACTTCAGTGGAACTGTTACAGACTAGGAACACCTAGAAATGTCTGGACGCTGCCTGCCGAGGCTGTAAAATCTGCTTGCAAAGATTCTGCAAGTTATTTCAAATCTAAGCATCTATAAACGTCTACAGTAAGATATGATATAGCTAAAATGTCTCGCCAGTGGCGGAACAGTCGCAATATCTTGTTTACATTCACGGGGAGTGGACGCATAAGCCTCTAACATGCACCATGACCGCTCTCATCATGAAAGCCTACGAGCTGAACGTTGGATGGAAGATTGGTGAACAAAGACAAATCCTGGGCTCCTCACATCTGTTGATCTTAGAAGTTGGCTGAGAGGTTAGGCCACTTTACACGCAGCGACATCGCTAGTGATGTCGTTGCCGATCGCACCCGCCCCCGTCGGTTGTGCGTCACGGGAAAATCGCTTCCCGTGGTCCACAATATCGTTAGTCCCCATCACACATACTTACCTGCCAAGCGACGTCACACAGCAGCCGAAAGAAAGACACGCTTACCTCGTTGCCGGAGGACGCAGGTACGATGTTGTTCCTCGGGTGTCACACGTAGCGATGTGTGCTGCCTCAGGAACGACGAACAACCTACATCCTGCAACAGCAATGATATTTGGGATTAGAACGACGTGTCAACGATCAACGATTAGGTGAGTAATTTTGATCATTAGCGGCCGTTCGTACGTTTCACACACAACGACGTCGCTAACGAGGCCGGATGTGCATCACGAATTCCATGACCCCAACGACATCTCGCGATGTCGTTGCATGTAAAGCCCCCTGTTGTCGCAAGTCAATGCCGTTTGCTGTCCCAATGATATGGCAGGAACAGAAGGAGCTTGTCACCGACTGTTACTTCTGCCCAGCCAATGTCTCTCATTTCTCTAAGACGACATCCATTGATTATCCCAATCTAGGAGTCCAGTGCCACATGAAGAAACTCTTCCAATGCCAAACCCACCCAAAACATGGAGCCTAAAGGAGGCAGCCAATGAAGATGCTGCAGTCCATGGGTCAGAGATCGGGAACGAGGCTGATTCAGACTTTGAGCCATGTATGTCTGGTGATCCCCATCTTAGGACACATAAAGAACTGAATGACTTGGATCGGGACTTGTTTGTCAAATGCCAATGCAGAGTTACCGGCTTCAAGGATGGCATTTGCTGTCGAAGCCACCAAGTTGACTTGCCAGTCTTTCGAACAGGTGGACAACCTGACCTTCTGAGCCAACATTAATGGGTTGTTTGCATCTTTGGGTTGTGACCGTGAGCTGAAACGCTGACATCTCTTTATTGACTCATCAGTGTTAAGCCTCAAGGCTGCCTTGTTATACATTGGAAATGTTCATCCGTCAATACCCGTTGGCTATGCTGCACACATGAAAGAAACCTACGAGAACATGGAACTCTTGTCGAAACACATCAAGTACCGTGACTACAAGTGGAACATCTGTGGAGATAAGTGGCGCTGCTGCTTGGATTGCGGGTCGGATATACCAATTGCGAACGTGACAGTCATGGTGAGCCGGCACATTACAGTACAAGGAAGTGGCCAATCTGTAACCAGTTGACTTCCGAAATGAAAAATGTCTCATGTAAAGCACTTGTGGACCCAGCAATGATATTTCTGCTTCCGCTTCACACAAAACTCGGGCTGATGATGAATTTTGTGAAAGCAATGAACAAGGAAGCAGAAGGTTTCCGTTATTTGAGACAAATGTTTCCAAGAATAACCGATGCCAAGATTAGGGAAGGCATTTTTGTTGTTCCACGAATCGGACACATCATGAATGACGAGCACTTCGAGGAGCTGCTGGTGGGTCCGGAAAGAAAGCGCTTGGAAATCATTCAAGGATATTTCCGAGACTTTCCTTGGAGCACCAAACATCATCGAATTGGTTCACAACCTTCTTGAAGCCTACAAAGAGATGAAGCACAACAAGATTAATTTTCTGCATTCACATTGGGAATTCTTCCCTGAAAATATTGGTGTCGTTACTGAGGAACGGTTTTACCAAGATATTGCCACGACGGAAAAGCGTTATCAAGACTACGGGACTCCATCAACGCTGCGTACAAACGAAAATCAGCAGCAAAACTCTGCAGATTTACCGAAAAATGCTGGAGTTCCGTATTTACCTCCATTATACTCAGGTCGCGCCCATGCAAGCATCCAACTGCTCATTACAAGTACCATGCATGGTAGTGCCCGCTCACCACTAGTTACGAGTACTGAGCATGGTAGTGCCCGCTCATCACTAGTTACCAGCACTGAGCACCCGAGCATGGTAGTGCCCGATCATCACTAGTTACCAGTACCGAGCACCCGAGCATGGTAGTGCCCACTCATCACTAGTTACGAGTACTGAGCACCCGAGCATGGTAGTGCCCACTCATCACTAGTTACGAGTACTGAGCACCCGAGCATAGTGGTGCCCGCTCATCACTAGTTACGAGTACTGATCACCCAAGCATGGTAGTGCCCGCTCATCACTAGTTACGAGTACTGAGCACCGGAGCATGGTGGTGCCCGCTCATCACTAGTTACCAGTACTGATCACCCGAGCATGGTGGTGCCCGCTCATCACTAGTTACGAGTACTGATCACCCAAGCATGGTAGTGCCCGCTCATCACTAGTTACGAGTACTGATCACCCAAGCATGGTAGTGCCCGCTCATCACTAGTTACGAGTACTGAGCACCGGATCATGGTGGTGCCCGCTCATCACTAGTTACCAGTACTGATCACCCGAGCATGGTAGTGCCCGCTCATCACTAGTTACGAGTACTGAGCACCTGAGCATGGTAGTGCTCACCCATCACTAGTTACGAGTACTGAGCACCCGAGCATGGTAGTGCCCCCTCATCACTAGTTACGAGTACTGAGCACCCGAGCATGGTAGTGCCCGCTCATCACTAGTTACCAGTACTGAGCACCTGAGCATGGTAGTGCTCGCTCATCACTAGTTACCAGTACTGAGCACCCGAGCATGGTAGTGCCCGCTCATCACTAGTTACCAGTACTGAGCACCTGAGCATGGTAGTGCCCGCTCATCACTAGTTACCAGTACAGAGCACCCGAGCATGGTAGTGCCCGCTCATCACTAGTTACCAGTACCGAGTACCCGAGCATGGTAGTGCTCACTCATCACTAGTTACCAGTACTGAGCACCCGAGCATGGTAGTGCCCGCTCATCACTAGTGATGAGACACCCGAGCATGGTACTATTTTTTTTATAAAATTATTTTTTTAAACTTTGCATTGACTTCTATGTTGTTACATATGGAGAAAAAAATACAATTTTATTCCAAAAGAGCCCACGCTTGGTGTGACATCCCTTGTCGTGCGGGCACGTCTCCTGAGCGCCTCTGTGTACATTGATGTATGTATAATGAGAATTTTGGCATTCACAGCGGCTTATTAACCGTGCCTCGTGATACAAATGTCACGTATAGTGCCCATCATCCATAAGCCGCTGTGATATATTTCGTGGCCTGATGAGTCAGAGCAGCGGCTCCTTGGTGTCGAAAGGTTGTATGTGAAAGACTTTGCCCTGGAAAATTACATAGCACAACATTCGAGAAGGAAAAATACAAGCGAACATAAATCTGTCATCATGGCCGTCCGTGCAGCCGACATTAGACAGTATCTGCGAGAGCAGCGCGGGGCTGGAAGTCAGATGCCCTGATGTAAGTGACGAGGAAGCGTATATATATGTCATGTATGTATATAAGCACGGAATCCGCCCGAGACGACATCTGCACGAAACGCAATCATTTATTTGGATTTCCACCTTTGTGGGCCTTTGGTTTATTGGCGCCCGTGTTCTCTGCTGCAGATTGTACCTCTACTTTTCATTAAATCCTGTTATATTTAGACAGTGGTAGACGCAAGAAACAGTAAAACCAATCACTGAGACGATAAACACCACGCTTATATTAATCATCGAAAAGCCACCAACAGCCGGGGTCCGCGGAGATATAGAGCGGGCAGGGAAATGCGTGGGTTTTAGGGACTGTACCCCGGACTTTTATGGTCTTCATCCCGTCTTCCTGCTAAAATCACACGAACGATCAAAGCATGGAACTAGGGCGGCGGAGCTCCGTACACAACGATGTGACCCTGCTGGGAATGTGATCGGAGCAGCTGTCTCCAAGGACGGGCTCTACCCTGTGTGCGGAGATGGGCTGCTCTGGGTCCACACGGTGGTCAGGGGCCATGGGACCTGACAACAGCTGATCGGAGAGGGGCAGATTTTAGGACTTTCACAAATCTGTAATGATGAATATCCACTGTATATTGCGTCATTTTAGAGGAGGAGGAGGTGAGCTGTGACATCACCTATTGTGGTGAAAGGTGGATCTTTTGTTATCTAATATATATAGAGGCGTTATCAGTCATTGTACAGTAGAAGAAGGTGAGCTGTGATATCACCTATTGTGAATGGTGGATCTTTTGTTATCTACTGTATATAGAGGTATTATCAGGCATTGTACAGGAGGAGGAGGTGAGCTGTGATATCACCTATTGTGAATGGTGGATCTTTTGTTATCTACTGTATATAGAGGTATTATCAGTCATTGCACAGGAGGAGGAGGTGAGCTGTGACATCATCTGTTGTGAATGATGGATCCTGTGTTATCAACTGTTTATAGAGGTGTTATCAGCCATTGTACAGGAGAAGAAGGAGGCGAGCTGTGATATCACCTATTGTAAATGATGGATCCTGTGTTATCTACTGTATGTAGAATGGTTTTATCAGTCATTGTATAGGAGGAGGAGGTGAGCTGTGACATCACCTATTAAGAATGGTGAGTCTGGTATTTTCTACTATATAGAGGTGTTCTAAGTTATTTTACAGGAGGATGAGGTGAGCTGTGATATCACCTATTGTGAATAATGGATCCTGTGTTATCTACTATATATAGAATGGTTTTATCAGTCATTGTATAGGAGGAGGAGGTGAGCTGTGACATCACCTATTAAGAAGGGTGAGTCTGGTGTTTTCTACTGTATATACAGGTGTTATAAGTTATTGTACAGGAGGAGGAGGTGAGCTGTGATATCACCTATTGTGAATGATGGATCTTGTGTTATCTACCGTATATAGAGTGGTGTTATCAGTCATTGTGAGAGGGAAGAGCTAAGCTGTGATATCACTTATTGGAATGGGTGATTGTGTATTATCTACTGTATATTATAGAGGTGTTATTAGTCCCTGTAAAGGAGGAAGTGGGCTGTGACATCACCTATTGTGAATGGTGGATCCTGTGTTATCTACTATATACAGTATAAAGGTGTTCTCAGTCAGGAGGAGGTGAGCTGTGACATCACCTATGGTGAATCCTGTGTTATCTACTGTATATAGAGGTGTTATCAGTCATTTTACAGGAGGAGGAGGTGAGCTGAGATGTAACACAGAATCCACCATTCACAATGGGTTATCTACTATATATAGAGGTGTTATCAGTCATTGTATAGGATGACGGGGTGACTTGTGACATCACCTATTGTGAATGGTGGATCCTGTGTTATCTACTGTATATAGAAATTATTCATTATACAGGAGGAAGAGGAGGTGAGCTGTGACATCACCTATTGTGAATACACCTCTATAGTATGGAGGTGTTAGCTTTCATCGCAATTATGACAGTGACAATTCATCTGTGCAGATCAGGACGTATAAGTGTAGTATTAGGTTTAGTGCTCAATGTAATAATTAAGATTTCTGACCCTTAAGTAATATTAAGAAGTGAAAACAAAAAGTTGACCGGCTTCTCCCATGTATGTAGAATGGTAGAACCCAGCCAGGAGCCTTGATGGACAAGTCTGGTCTCCCTTTAGTTTCTGGCCAACTCTTCTAGCTACGTTTTCTGTGAGATGCTGGCGTCACCTGGCTGTGATTTCTACTGACCGTGGTTTGGGCAGCATGAATCTAGTAGCCGGTGCCCATTATAGCTCTTTCTATACTGAGTGATTGACATATATGCAGAGTCAATGCTGAAATCTAGTGACCGGTGCCCATTATAGCTCTTTCTATACTTACAAATTGACAGGTGTGCACACTCACTACTGAAATCTAATGACCAGTGCCCATTATAACTCTTTCTATACTTAGTGATTGACATACAGTACAGACCAAAAGTTTGGACACACCTTCTCATTCAAAGAGTTTTCTTTATTTTCATGACTCTGAAAATTGTAGATTCACATTGAAGGAATCAAAACTATGAATTAAAACATGTGGAATAAAATACTTAAAAAAAAAAAGCGTGAAACAACTGAAAATATGTCTTATATTCTAGGTTCTTCACAGTAGCCACCTTTTGCTTTGATTACTGCTTTGCACACTCTTGGCTTTCTCTTGATGAGCGTCAAGAGGTGGTCACCGGAAATGGTCTTCCAACAGTCTTGAAAGAGTTCCCAGAGATGCTTAGCACTTGTTGGCCCTTTTGCCTTCACTCTGCGGTCCAGTTCACCCCAAACCATCTCGATTGGGTTCAGGTCTGGTGACTGTGGAGGCCAGGTCATCTGGCGTAGCACCCCATCACTCTCCTTCTTAGTCAAATAGCCCTTACACAGCCTGGAGGTGGGTTTTGGGTCATTGTCCTGTTGAAAAATAAATTATGGTCCAACTAAACGCAAACCGGATGGAATAGCACGCCGCTGCAAGATGCTGTGGTAGCCATGCTGGTTCACTATGCCTTCAATTTTTAATAAATCCCCAACAGTGTCACCAGCAAAGCCCCCCCACACCATCACACCTCCTCCTCCATGCTTCACGGTGGGAACCAGCCATGTAGAGGCCATCCATTCACCTTTTCTACACACGGTGGTTGGATCCAAAGATCTCAAATTTGGACTCATCAGACCAAAGCACAGGTTTTCATTGCAAAGCATGATGGAACCTCCACCAAATTTTACTGTGGGTAGCGAGTGCTTTTCTTGGAATACCGTGTTTTTTTGCCTCCATGCATAATGCCTTTATGTATGACCAAACAACTCAATGTTTGTTTCATCAGTCCACAGGACCTTCTTCCAAAATGTAACTGGCTTGTCCAAATTTGCTTTTGCATACCTCAGGCGACGCTGTTTGTGGCGTGCTTGCAGAAACGGCTTCTTTCGCATCACTCTCCCATACAGCTTCTCCTTGTGTAACGTGCGCTGTATTGTTGACCGATGCACATTGACACCATCTGCAGCAAGATGATGCTGCAGGTCTTTGGAGGTGGGCTGTGGATTGTCCTTGACTGTTCTCACCATTCTTCTTCTCTGCCTTTCTGATATTTTTCTTGGCCTGCCACTTCTGGGCTTAACAAGAACTGTACCTGTGTTCTTCCATTTCCTTACTATGTTCCTCACAGTGGAAACTGACAGTTTAAATCTCTGAGACAACTTTTTGTACCTTCCCCTGAACAACTATGTTGAATAATCCTTGTTTTCAGATCATTTGAGAGTTGTTTTGAGGAGCCCATGATGCCACTCTTCATAGGAGATTCAAATAGGAGAACAACTTGCAAGTGGCCACCTTAAATACCTTTTCTCATGATTGGATACACCGGCCTATGACGTCCAAAGCTCAATGAGGTTACAAAACCAATTTAGTGCTTTAGTAAGTCAGTAAAAAGTAGTTAGGAGTGTTCAAATCAAGAAATTGATAAGGGTGCCCATACTTTTGCACCGGTCAAATTTTGTATAAATGTGGATTGCACATTTTCTGTTAGTACAATAAACCTCATTTCAATCCAGAAATATTACTCAGTCCATCAGTTATTAGATATATGAAACTGAAATAGCAAAAACCCAAATTGTTATAAAGAAAAAAGGTTAACATTAATAGGGGTGCCCAAACTTTTTCATATGACTGTATGCACAGTCAGTGGTGAAATCTATGTAGGACCACCCATTGGACTCAAGGCATAGACAGAGAAGGACTAATAAAATAAAAAGGTACCAAAATCCCCCCTCCTGCTAAGTTATATATCAGGCCACTCCGCTCCTCCTGCTCTTTGCAGATCAGACATGTTCAGTTTTCCAGGCTCCCTTTAAGGGCCCCATATTATGGAATACTTTAGAGCCGGCTCTGAGCGCTGCGGTGTTACAGCGCCGAGTCCCCAGCTCTGCAGAACTACAGCGCTCAGCATGGGGGGTCGTAGCTCTGCACCAGCTGGAGAGCCGCAAATTGGGGAACACTGTGTAACCGCAGTTATTTTTAGCGACTATTGCGCGCTCTTATTATTGGACACAATGGGGACTATTTCTATTCCATTCGCATTTGCGCTCTTCATAACCACTTGTATATTTTTATGTAGCTCAGATGCTCTTGTAAAGGTAATTTTGCAGATCCGTGTGTCAGAGCGACAATGTCACCCCGCCGCACTGTCCTAATACACAATATCGCCGTAAGAAAAGGAGCCATTTTTTTTCTACATGGCACTTGAAGTTTTATTTTTCTAAATGAATCACCGATAATTATCCTTGTAATAAGCCTTAAAATGAAGGCTCTGCTTAATTGGCCGGACTGCTTACATCGCCCTAATTATTTAAGTACAGTATGATAGCCATTAGCCGCTATAGCCCGGTATTAGGCTGAGTACAATAATTAATGCATTTAGCACATTAGTGCTGCGGATCATTAAGGTTATTGTGCCCGGTCTCATACCGTCATTTATTACTGCATTTATAATAACTTGCAACATTTCTATTCTATAGGTTTTGTTTCTGCTTCATGGATCAGATTTCAATTAAAAAGGAAATTGTTACCCTGCACTGTACTAATATCACCCCTAGTGCTTTACTAGCATCAACAACATGGTACTGTGACTTTAAAATTAGGAGGAAGTATAGTACTGCCCCCTATGTACAGGAATATAATACTGCCCCCTATGTACAGGAATATAACTACTATAATACTGCCTCTATGTACAAGAATATAACTACTATAATACTGCCCCTATGTACAAGAATATAACTACTATAATACTGCTCCTATGTACAAGAATATAACTAGTATAATACTGCCCCCTATGTACAAGAATATAACTACTATAATACTGCCCCCTATGTACAAGAATATAACTACTATAATACTGCTCCTATGTACAAGAATATAACTACTATAATACTGCCCCTATGTACAAGAATATAACTACTATAATACTGCTCCTATGTACAAGAATATAACTACTATAATATTGCTCCTATGTACAAGAATATAACTACTGTAATACTGCCCCTATGTACAAGAATATAACTACTATAATACTGCCCCCTATGTACAAGAATATAACTACTATAATACTGCCCCTATGTACAAGAATATAACTACTATAATACTGCTCCTATGTACAAGAATATAACTACTATAATACTGCCCCTATGTACAAGAATATAACTACTATAATACTGCTCCCTATGTACAAGAATATAACTACTATAATACTGCCCCCTATGTACAAGAATATAACTACTATAATACTGCTCCTATGTACAAGAATATAATTACTATAATACTGCCCCCTATGTACAAGAATATTACTACTATAATACTGCCCCTATATACAAGAATATAGCTACTATAATACCCCTATGTACAAGAATATATCTACTATAATACTGCCCCTATGTACAAGAATATAACTACTATAATACTACCCCTATGTACAAGAATATAACTACTATAATACTGCTCCCTATGTACAAGAATATAACTACTATAATACTGCTCCTATGTACAAGAATATAATTACTATAATACTGCCCCCTATGTACAAGAATATTACTACTATAATACTGCCCCTATGTTCAAGAATATAACTACTATAATACTGCCCCTATCTACAAAAATATTAATACTATAATACTGCCTCTATGTACAAGAATATAACTACTATAATACTGCCCCTATGTACAAGAATATAACTACTATAATACTACCCCTATATACAAGAATATAGCTACTATAATACTGCCCCTATGTTCAAGAATATAACTACTATAATACTGCCCCTATCTACAAGAATATAACTACTATAATACTGCCTCTATGTACAAGAATATAACTACTATAATACTGCCCCTATGTACAAGAATATATCTACTATAATACTGCCCCCTATGTACAAGAATATAACTACTATAATACTGCCTCTGTGTACAAGAATATAACTACTATAATACTGCCTCTATGTACAAGAATATAACTACTATAATACCCCTATGTACAAGAATATATCTACTATAATACTGCCTCTATGTACAAGAATATAACTACTATAATACCCCTATGTACAAGAATATATCTACTATAATCCTGCTCCTATGTACAAGAATATATCTACTATAATACTGCCCCTATGTACAAGAATATAACTACTATAATACTGCCCCTATGTACAAGAATATAACTACTATAATACTGCTCCCTATGTACAAGAATATAACTACTATAATACTGCCCCCTATGTACAAGAATATAACTACTATAATACTGCTCCTATGTACAAGAATATAACTACTATAATACTGCCCCTATGTACAAGAATATAACTACTATAATACTGCTCCCTATGTACAAGAATATAACTACTATAATACTGCCCCTATGTACAAGAATATAACTACTATAATACTGCTCCTATGTACAAGAATATAACTACTATAATACTGCTCCTATGTACAAGAATATAACTACTATAATACTGCTCCCTATGTACAAGAATATAACTACTATAATACTGCCCCTATGTACAAGAATATAACTACTATAATACTGCTCCCTATGTACACGAATATAACGGCTATAATACTGCCCCCTATGTACAAGAATATAACTACTATAATACTGCTCCTATGTACAAGAATATAACTACTATAAAACTGCCCCCTATGTACAAGAATATAACTACTATAATACTGCTCCTATGTACAAGAATATAACTACTATAATACTGCTCCTATGTACAAGAATATAACTACTATAAAACTGCCCCCTATGTACAAGAATATAACTACTATAATACTGCTCCTATGTACAAGAATATAACTACTATAAAACTGCCCCCTATGTACAAGAATATAACTACTATAATACTGCCCCTATGTACAAGAATATAACTACTATAATACTGCTCCCTATGTACAAGAATATAACGGCTATAATACTGCCCCCTATGTACAAGAATATAACTACTATAATACTGCTCCTATGTACAAGAATATAACTACTATAAAACTGCCCCCTATGTACAAGAATATAACTACTATAATACTGCTCCTATGTACAAGAATATAACTACTATAATACTGCCCCTATGTACAAGAATATAACTACTATAATACTGCCCCTATGTACAAGAATATAACTACTATAATACTGCTCCCTATGTACAAGAATATAACTACTATAATACTGCCCCTATGTACAAGAATATAACTACTATAATACTGCTCCTATGTACAAGAATATAACTACTATAATACTGCTCCTATGTACAAGAATATAACTACTATAATACTGCCCCCTATGTACAAGAATATATCTACTATAATACTGTCCCTATATACAAGAATATAACTACTATAATACTGCTCCTATGTACAAGAATATAACTACTATAATACTGCCCCTATGTACAAGAATATAACTACTATAACTACTAATGTACAAGAAAAAAACTACAATTCTGATGTCCATGAGAAAGGTAAATCCAAACCTTTGATTCAGGTCGCATTAATATGGCGGTATTATTACCAGATCTCTCATGGCGTGACTAATGATGTGACCCACGTCAGACTCTACAGGACTATGGGAGGTCCATGTCATAAGATGGGACCGAAAGTAGACACATTTCCTCCATCTGATTGTGACTTAAGACTTCTATGGAATATAATAATCTGCCTATGCACAGTGCCATGGCTTCTATCATATGTTGTTGTCACTTTGACCCGAAATTTGTGATTATAAGTGGAATCTAGGTATTGAAGCCCTGAAGCTCAACGCACCCATGTATAACGGAGCATGAAATCCTTCTGCCCTAATAGTCTCATACCCCATCGGTAAGCTGATCCGCCGCTGGCAGTCGTCCCTTATTTTTACGCTTTTCACATGTCGCTTCCAATACGATTCTACATTACGGCAGGATCCTTAATTACCGTTAAACGTTTGTTTTTATGGTTGGTAATTCCATTCAGTTCTGAATCTTACGATTTCACAGCTGTGTTTCCATAGACGGCGCAGGAACGTGCGCAGCACACACCAAGGCGAGGAGAAGGAAAAGATCACAGAGGAACTACAGGTCACTGCTGATCACGAGAGGCAGCAGCAACAGGGGATGTCAGATACAGTCATCTTATAGTCATTGCTTCAATCACAACAGTGAGCTGCACTCACTATTCTGCTGGTGCAGTCACTGTGTACATACATTACATTACTGATCCTGAGTTACATCCTGTATTATACTCCAGAGCTGCACTCACTATTCTGCTGGTGCAGTCACTGTGTACATACATTACATTACTGATCCTGAGTTACCTCCTGTATTATACTTCAGAGCTGCACTCACTATTCTGCTGGTGCAGTCACTGTGTACATACATTACATTACTGATCCTGAGTTACATCCTGTATTATACTCCAGAGCTGCACTCACTATTCTGCTGGTGCAGTCACTGTGTACATACATTACATTACTGATCCTGAGTTACCTCCTGTATTATACTTCAGAGCTGCACTCACTATTCTGCTGGTACAGTCACTGTGTACATACATTACATTACTGATCCTGAGTTACCTCCTGTATTATACTCCAGAGCTGCACTCACTATTCTGCTGGTGCAGTCACTGTGTACATACATTACATTACTGATCCTGAGTTACCTCCTGTATTATACTTCAGAGCTGCACTCACTATTCTGCTGGTGCAGTCACTGTGTACATACATTACATTACTGATCCTGAGTTACCTCCTGTATTATACTTCAGAGCTGCACTCACTATTCTGCTGGTGCAGTCACTGTGTACATACATTACATTACTGATCCTGAGTTACCTCCTGTATTATACTTCAGAGCTGCACTCACTATTCTGCTGGTGCAGTCACTGTGTACATACATTACATTACTGATCCTGAGTTACCTCCTGTAGTATACCCCAGAGCTGCACTCACTATTCTGCTGGTGCAGTCACTGTGTACATACATTACATTACTGATCCTGAGTTACCTCCTGTAGTATACCCCAGAGCTGCACTCACTATTCTGCTGGTGCAGTCACTGTGTACATACATTACATTACTGATCCTGAGTTACCTCCTGTAGTATACCCCAGAGCTGCACTCACTATTCTGCTGGTGCAGTCACTGTGTACATACATTACATTACTGATCCTGAGTTACCTCCTGTATTATACTTCAGAGCTGCACTCACTATTCTGCTGGTACAGTCACTGTGTACATACATTACATTACTGATCCTGAGTTACCTCCTGTATTATACTTCAGAGCTGCACTCACTATTCTGCTGGTGCAGTCACTGTGTACATACATTACATTACTGATCCTGAGTTACCTCCTGTATTATACTTCAGAGCTGCACTCACTATTCTGCTGGTGCAGTCACTGTGTACATACATTACATTACTGATCCTGAGTTACCTCCTGTAGTATACCCCAGAGCTGCACTCACTATTCTGCTGGTGCAGTCACTGTGTACATACATTACATTACTGATCCTGAGTTACCTCCTGTAGTATACCCCAGAGCTGCACTCACTATTCTGCTGGTGCAGTCACTGTGTACATACATTACATTACTGATCCTGAGTTACCTCCTGTAGTATACCCCAGAGCTGCACTCACTATTCTGCTGGTGCAGTCACTGTGTACATACATTACATTACTGATCCTGAGTTACCTCCTGTAGTATACCCCAGAGCTGCACTCACTATTCTGCTGGTGCAGTCACTGTGTACATACATTACATTACTGATCCTGAGTTACCTTCTGTATTATACTCCAGAGCTGCACTCACTATTCTGCTGGTGCAGTCACTGTGTACATACATTACATTACTGATCCTGAGTTACCTCCTGTATTATACTTCAGAGCTGCACTCACTATTCTGCTGGTGCAGTCACTGTGTACATACATTACATTACTGATCCTGAGTTACCTCCTGTAGTATACCCCAGAGCTGCACTCACTATTCTGCTGGTGCAGTCACTGTGTACATACATTACATTACTGATCCTGAGTTACCTCCTGTATTATACTTCAGAGCTGCACTCACTATTCTGCTGGTGCAGTCACTGTGTACATACATTACATTACTGATCCTGAGTTACCTCCTGTATTATACTCCAGAGCTGCATTCACTATTCTGCTGGTGCAGTCACTGTGTACATACATTACTGATCCTGAGTTACTCCTGTATTATACTTCAGAGCTGCACTCACTATTCTGCTGGTGCAGTCACTGTGTACATACATTACATTACTGATCCTGAGTTACCTCCTGTATTATACTTCAGAGCTGCACTCACTATTCTGCTAGTGCAGTCACTGTGTACATACATTACATTACTGATCCTGAGTTACCTCCTGTATTATACCCCAGAGCTGCACTTACTATTCTGCTGGTGCAGTCACTGTGTACATACATTACATTACTGATCCTGAGTTACCTCCTGTATTATACTTCAGAGCTGCACTCACTATTCTGCTGGTGCAGTCACTGTGTACATACATTACATTACTGATCCTGAGTTACCTCCTGTATTATACTCCAGAGCTGCATTCACTATTCTGCTGGTGCAGTCACTGTGTACATACATTACTGATCCTGAGTTACCTCCTGTATTATACTTCAGAGCTGCACTCACTATTCTGCTGGTGCAGTCACTGTGTACATACATTACATTACTGATCCTGAGTTACCTCCTGCATTATACTCCAGAGCTGCACTCACTATTCTGCTGGGGCAGTCACTGTGTACATACATTACATTACTGATCCTGAGTTACCTCCTGTATTATACTCCAGAGCTGCATTCACTATTCTGCTGGTGCAGTCACTGTGTACATACATTACATTACTAATCCTGAGTTACCTCCTGTATTATACTCCAGAGCTGCATTCACTATTCTGCTGGTGCAGTCACTGTGTACATACATTACATTACTGATCCTGAGTTACCTCCTGTATTATACTCCAGAGCTGCATTCACTATTCTGCTGGTGCAGTCACTGTGTACATACATTACATTACTGATCCTGAGTTACCTCCTGTATTATACTCCAGAGCTGCACTCACTATTCTGCTGGTGCAGTCACTGTATACATACATTACATTACTGATCCTGAGTTACCTCCTGTATTATACTCCAGAGCTGCACTCACTATTCTGCTGGTGCAGTCACTGTGTACATACATTACTGATCCTGAGTTACCTCCTGTATTATACTCCAGAGCTGCATTCACTATTCTGCTGGTGCAGCCACTGTATACATATATTACATTACTGATCCTGAGTTACCTCCTGTATTATACCCCAGAGCTGCACTCACTATTCTGCTGGTGCAGTCACTGTATACATACATTACATTACTGATCCTGAGTTACCTCCTGTATTATACTCCAGAGCTGCACTCACTATTCTGCTGGTGCAGTCACTGTATACATACATTACATTACTGATCCTGAGTTACCTCCTGTATTATACTCCAGAGCTGCACTCACTATTCTGCTGGTGCAGTCACTGTGTACATACATTACATTACTGATCCTGTACTGATCCTGAGTTACCCCCTGTATTATACTTCAGAGCTTCACTCACTATTCTGCTGGTGCAGTCACTGTGTACATACATTACATTACTGATCCTGTACTGATCCTGAGTTACCTCCTGTATTATTATACTCCAGAGCTGCACTCACTATTCTGCTGGTGCAGTCACTGTGTACATACATTACATTACTGATCCTGCGTTACATCCTGTATTATACTCCAGAGCTGCACTCACTATTCTGCTGGTGCAGTCACTGTGTACATACATTACATTACTGATCCTGTACTGATCCTGAGTTACATCCTGTATTATTATACTCCAGAGCTGCACTCACTATTCTGCTGGTGCAGTCACTGTGTACATACATTACATTACTGATCCTGAGTTTCATCCTGTATTATACTCCAGAGCTGCACTCACTATTCTGCTGGTGCAGTCACTGTGTACATACATTACATTACTGATCCTGTACTGATCCTGAGTTACATCCTGTATTATTATACTCCAGAGCTGCACTCACTATTCTGCTGGTGCAGTCACTGTGTACATACATTACATTACTGATCCTGAGTTTCATCCTGTATTATACTCCAGAGCTGCACTCACTATTCTGCTGGTGCAGTCACTGTGTACATACATTACATTACTGATCCTGAGTTACATCCTGTATTATACTCCAGAGCTGCACTCACTATTCTGCTGGTGCAGTCACTGTGTACATACATTACATTACTGATCCTGAGTTTCATCCTGTATTATACTCCAGAGCTGCACTCACTATTCTGCTGGTGCAGTCACTGTGTACATACATTACATTACTGATCCTGAGTTACATCCTGTATTATACTCCAGAGCTGCACTCACTATTCTGCTGGGGCAGTCACTGTGTACATACATTACATTACTGATCCTGAGTTACCTCTTGTATTATACTCCAGAGCTTCACTCACTATTCTGCTGGTGCAGTCACTGTGTACATACATTACATTACTGATCCTGAGTTACCTCCTGTATTATACTCCAGAGCTGCACTCACTATTCTGCTGGTGCAGTCACTGTGTACATACATTACTGATCCTGAGTTACCTCCTGTATTATACTCCAGAGCTGCACTCACTATTCTGCTGGTGCAGTCACTGTATACATACATTACATTACTGATCCTGAGTTACCTCCTGTATTATACTCCAGAGCTGCACTCACTATTCTGCTGGTGCAGTCACTGTGTACATACATTACATTACTGATCCTGAGTTACCTCCTGTATTATACTCCAGAGCTGCACTCACTATTCTGCTGGTGCAGTCACTGTATACATACATTACATTACTGATCCTGAGTTACCTCCTGTATTATACTCCAGAGCTGCACTCACTATTCTGCTGGTGCAGTCACTGTGTACATACATTACATTACTGATCCTGTACTGATCCTGAGTTACCCCCTGTATTATACTTCAGAGCTTCACTCACTATTCTGCTGGTGCAGTCACTGTGTACATACATTACATTACTGATCCTGTACTGATCCTGAGTTACCTCCTGTATTATTATACTCCAGAGCTGCACTCACTATTCTGCTGGTGCAGTCACTGTGTACATACATTACATTACTGATCCTGCGTTACATCCTGTATTATACTCCAGAGCTGCACTCACTATTCTGCTGGTGCAGTCACTGTGTACATACATTACATTACTGATCCTGCGTTACATCCTGTATTATATTCCAGAGCTGCACTCACTATTCTGCTGGTGCAGTCACTGTGTACATACATTACATTACTGATCCTGTACTGATCCTGAGTTACATCCTGTATTATTATACTCCAGAGCTGCACTCACTATTCTGCTGGTGCAGTCACTGTGTACATACATTACATTACTGATCCTGAGTTTCATCCTGTATTATACTCCAGAGCTGCACTCACTATTCTGCTGGTGCAGTCACTGTGTACATACATTACATTACTGATCCTGAGTTACATCCTGTATTATACTCCAGAGCTGCACTCACTATTCTGCTGGTGCAGTCACTGTGTACATACATTACATTACTGATCCTGTGTTACCTCCTGTATTATACTCCAGAGCTGCACTCACTATTCTGCTGGTGCAGTCACTGTGTACATACATTACTGATCCTGTGCTGATCCTGAGTTACCTCCTGTATTATACTCCAGAGCTGCATTCACTATTCTGCTGGTGCAGTCACTGTGTACATACATTACATTACTGATCCTGAGTTACCTCCTGTATTATACTCCAGAGCTGCACTCACTATTCTGCTGGTGCAGTCACGGTGTACATACATTACATTACTGATCCTGAGTTACCTCCTGTATTATACTCCAGAGCTGCACTCACTATTCTGCTGGTGCAGTCACTGTGTACATACATTACTGATCCTGCGTTAAATCCTGTATTATACTCCAGAGCTGCACTCACTATTCTGCTAGTGCAGTCACTGTGTACATACATTACATTACTGATCCTGAGTTACCTCCTGTATTATACTCCAGAGCTGCACTCACTATTCTGCTGGTGCAGTCACTGTGTACATACATTACTGATCCTGAGTTATATCCTGTATTATACTCCAGAGCTGCACTCACTATTCTGCTGGTGCAGTCACTGTGTACATATATTACATTACTGATCCTGTACTGATCCTGAGTTACATCCTGTATTATACTCCAGAGCTGCACTCACTATTCTGCTGGTGCAGTCACTGTGTACGATGCGATTAACCTTTTCTGTCACATTGTATTTGTCATTAGAGCCACAAATGTAATATCTATTTCCAGATTATTTTACTTATATCTTAAAAGGAAAGAATAAGAAAAGGTTATAGGATATGACTGCCGCGAGCACGATCCACTGAGCACGGAGCAGTGCCCTCAGAGGTAATTCTCCCGGCTGTAAACCTCTGCTCGGAGCAGTCAGTAGAGTCATGCACATTACGGGCACATTCCTTAGGGGTTGGTGAAATTCGCCCATGGTGGACAATCGATGCCAAAAATGTTTCACGATGATACATGGTCAGGGCTGGAATTAGGTGATGGGTGCGGCCGCCACTCCAGCTCTATAAATAACTTGTCTCATCCCTGAATCCGCCATCCTCCTATCAGCTCTGACCTCAGTCTGTGAATAATCGGCCTCCGGGGAGCAATAATCGAGGACAGATCCTCCCACCTGACAACTCCAGCTCTGTCAAAATTCTGCGACACTCCGGCCACAACTGGCACAGGCTGCGGCTCCGACCAAAATGTGTACGGTGTTGTCATAACATCCTCACGCCGAGCTTCTTGAGTCAGCGCTGGCGTCTGGGGTTCATACATCTTGGCCGCCTCCTGAAGTGCTTGGCAGGCACGGTCTGACACGTATAGAATTAACGACGCGCTTACTACAAACGATAATCCCATTATATACCACCGTCATAGGAAACCCCACCAGATGGAGGGGGGACGGGGCACTGGTGGCAAACTGGGATGTGTGTGTCACCTCTGTATCCACAATATAAGGGTCATCTCCTAATGAAAAGTCCCTGTAAAGGGAACGTATAAAACAAAAAAAAATCTGCCCTAAATAAGTAATGTTAAAGGAGTTGTAAAAAGAAGCATGTTAATTTACCGGTTATTAAAAGTCCTTTGTGTTCTCAAAAACAGGGACTTTTATTTACATAGTGTACAGCTATTTTCCAAGGTAACCGGCCACCTCTTCAGTCTCAGCCTGACCCAGGCAAGGAGAGGGCAGTTAGAGTAGATTCTATGGTTTACAGCCTATTTGTGCCGCTTTAAAGTTGGACGGACTACAGGACCCAGCAATCCACTGTCCCTGTGCACTTCTCCCGACAAAGCTGCTGCTGCTCGCTGCATAGGAGAGTGCAATGACACTGCGCCCGTGACGCTGGGCTAGACTTGCAGTCTTCGGGAACAGGGGGCCTGGAGCAGCGCGCTCTTGAAGAGAACAATATGAGAAACCTCCATTAAGTAGGTTTTTTTTAAAAAAAAAAATAATTGTTATTTTTACACTGGTGACTAAGCCAAATAATAGATTCTTATATACTGTATAGATGACTTTGCATCAGACTCATTATCATAGACTGGATTACAGTGACAGGCAGCAGTTCAGGCTGTAAAGTCATCTACTGTTAATGTCCACACGTCACAGCTCACCTTCTCCTCCTGTTCAATGACTAATCACACCTCTGTATACAGTAGATAACACAGGATCCACCATTTACAGTAGCGGATATCACAGCTCACCTTCTCCTCCCTCCTGTACATTGACCTTTGTCTAGATCAGAGCATGCAAAAAAAATATATATACCGTACTTGTACACAAGTCAGTAGAGTCATTGAGTCTAGTGCTGAAAATATTCATGTGACTGCTGAATAAATAAAAAAAAATGTATATATATATACACACACACATACACTCACACGCATATACACACACTAGCTGTAGTACGTGGTGCTGCCCGGAATAGTAACTAAGTCTCTCCCACTTTTCCACTCACCACCGTAATCATATTACCTCACACATAAGTTTCTTATATCAAGAATGTCCTTTGTTGCCTATAGCAACCAATCACAGCTCCTATTAATCACCAACAAAATAGAAGCAGAACTGTGATTGGTTACTATAGGCCATCTGATAACTACCCAGGGTAACAGCCAATATATTACCTCAAACATCCAAACAGTTTCTGTGAGTGTTTGTTTCTTTCTGTCTGTGTCACCTTTTTTGTCTCTGCCTGTGTGTCTCTTTCTGTGTCGCTTTCTTTGTCTGTCTTTGTGTGTCTCTCTCTTTCGGTGTGTGTGTTTCTTTCTGTCTGCGTCACCTTTTTTGTGTCTCTCTTTCAGTGTGTCTCTGCCTGTGTGTCTCTTACTGTCTGTGTCGCTTTCTTTGTCTGTCTTTGTGTGTCTCTCTCTTTCGGTGTGTGTGTGTGTGTGTGTGTGTGTGTGTCTTTCTGTCTGCATCTCTTTGTTTGTGTGTCTCTGTGTGTCTTTCTCTTTCGGGGTGTGTGTATGTGTGTGTTTCTGTCTGCGTCTCCTTTTTTGTGTCTCTTTCAGTGTATCTCTGCCTGTGTGTCGCTTTCTTTGTCTGTCTTTGTGTCTCTCTTTCGGTGTGTGTGTTTGTGTGTGTGTCTCTTTCTGTCTGCATCTCTTTCTTTGTGTGTCTCTGTGTGTGTCTCTCTCTTTCGGGGTGTGTGTATGTCTTTCTGTCTGCGTCTCTCTCTTTCAGTGTGTCTCTGCCTGGGTGAAACTTTCTGTCTGCATCTCTTTCATTGTGTGTGTCTCTCTCTCTTTCGTGGTGTGTGTGTCTCTTTCTGTCTGCATCTTTCTTTGTGTGTCTCTTTGTGTGTGTCTCTCTCTTTCGTGGTGTGTGTGTCTCTTTCTGTCTGCATCTCTTTCTTTATGTGTCTCTTTGTGTGTGTCTTTCTTTTTCGGGGTGTGTGTGTCTCTTTCTGTGTGTGGATCGCCCTCTGTCCATAATTAGAGTCTATAATAACAGATCTGCTCCCACCTCCATTGACTTTGTAGTAAACCGTTTTTTTGGTGAATAACTAAAGTGCGGTGTTAAATTTTCAACTCAAAACATAGCCTATGACGTTCCCTTGGTCACACGGGGCGTTTGTGCAAAATTTCGTAATTGTAAATGCGACGGTGCTGATTCCTTTAGTTGGGACACACACATACATACACACACACACACACACACACACACATATATATGCATACAGACATACATACACTGTACATATACACACATTCACATACAGTATGCACACAGACATACATACATATACACACACACACACACACACACACACACACACACACACATATATATATACACACAGACATACATATACACACATATATGCATACAGACATACATACATACACTGTACATATACACACACATACAGTATGCACACAGACATACATACATACACACACATATATATACACACAGACATACATATACACACATATACACACATGCACAGACATGCATACATATACACACACACACATATATACACACAGACATACATATACACACACATACACACATGCACAGACATGCATACATATACACACACACACATATATACACACAGACATACATATACACACACATATACACACATGCACAGACATGCATACATATACACATGCACACATATATGCACAGACATACATATACATACGCACACATATATACACACATGCACACACCTTTATATAATAGATATAAAAACCTGATTTTAAAAAAATAGGATGGCTTATCAAAAAATCATGGACAGGCAATATTTTTATGGACACATGTAACGGTTTCCCGTGTAATATGACGCCAGGCACGTAGGGTTTGATTTTTTTTACCCCATTTTTCATCCCATTTCAGACTTGACTTTTTACAGTGCACAGAGCACCAGGCTAGAAACCTTCCCACTATATGTCGCTTCTTTCCAGGATATTTGACGCTCTCATTTATTAAAACCTCCTCACGCTCACAGTTTCCGCAGTGTTTTCATTGTAAACACATAAAATCTTCAGGAGGTTGATGATAAAAAATTAATTTCAAGGGTGAAACATGACTGATCCTTTCCACAGAAGGTAAAAGGGATAAAGACGGTGACGTGCGGCCAGACGGATGGAAGATTGGTTGGCAGGTCAGGCATGAAAGGAGGGTGGCACACATCCCGATATTCGTGAACGGCCATCTATTCCTATAGTCTTGCTTCGGCATCTCTTGTCGATAGACCTCCCGCCAAGACAAAGTTGTAAGCCATGGCAGTGGTGTTTGAAGATTTGCTGCTGGTCCTACCCATAATCTCCCTTTACCTTCCCTCAGAGTTCTGGTTCTTCTCTGAATACAGTGCCCTTTGATCTTTGTTGCTTCAAATCAGCTTAGTTTAGACGAAGATCCACTTTTTTCGGTTTACATCATTCTCAATTATCATGAAACCAAAACTTCATTACGAAGGGAGAGCGACGGGCGGAGAGCGGGAGAGCGACGGGCGGAGAGCGGGAGAGCGACGGGCGGAGAGCGGGAGAGCGACGGGCGGAAAGCGGGAGAGCGACGGGCGGAAAGCGGGAGAGCGACGGGCGGAAAGCGGGAGAGCGACGGGCGGAAAGACGGAGAGCGACGGGCGGAAAGACGAAGAGCGACGGGCGGAAAGACTGAGAGCGACGGGCGGAAAGACGGAGAGCGACGGGCGGAAAGACGGAGAGCGACGGGCGGAAAGACGGGGAACGACGGGCGGAGAGATGGAAGAGTTGGAGAGAGACACTTACTATACTATACTTATAGTTACTATCCAGGGCAACACTGGGTACTATAGCTAGTAAATATAGTCAAGTGCTACAAGCGCTGTTAAATTATGCAGAGGCCTAAAATTAAAATATACCCAACTAATCTCCATGTATAGTAGTATCAAGGGATATGTGACTGCAGATATTTAAATTACATGTGGATAATAGATACCCTACAGTTTAAGCAGAATTAGATATTTATTGAAAAGAACATTCATGTACTAACTTACATTGCTTAAGGTGTTGTAAGGCCCCTGTCTCCCTACGTGTTTCGCCCATTCTTTGTAAAATAAATAAAAAAATTGAAGTGGGGCCCACCCCTATTTTTGAAAAACCACCCAAGGTAAAGCAGACAGCTAGGAGCTGGTATTATCAGGCTGTAAAGGTCCAATTATTTTGTCCTTCCCAGCCTGAAAATAGCAGCCTGCAGCCACCCCAGAACTGGCACATCCTGTAGAATCTCAAATTCTGGTGCTTTGCCTGACTCTTCCTGATTGCCCTTGTGGGGTGGTAAATTGGGGTTATACTTTCGGGGTTGGTGTCAGCTGTGAAATAACATCAAGCCCAGGGGTTAGTATTGGAGAGGCATTTATCAGACACCCCCATTACTAACCTGGCAAGTATAGGGTTTAAAAAAAACAAAACAAAAAAAACTCATGAAAAAAAAATAGTTTATTTGAATAAAGACTCCCCCACATACCCTTGCTCACCAAATTATTAATTAAAAAGAAATCCTCAAAGTTCCTATGTAATCCAATGGTATAATATCCCATGATGACAATTGATTTCTATGGACCTTTGTTCAGAGAACGAGGCTCCAATGGGTCACTGCCGGTCAGCAGCAGTCACGGAATTTTCCATGAGCATGAGAAATTCCGGGCTCTTCTCCGAACGAAGCTTCATAGGAAGCAATGGGCGTTCTGGGACATTACTCCATTGGATTACATCAGAACTTCCAGGATTTCTATTTAATTAATACATTAATAAATGAGGGACTGTGGGGAAGTTTTTCTTCAAATATATATATTTTTTCCCTTTGTGTTTTTTAACTCTACACTTGCCAGGTTTGTAATGGGGGTGTCCGACAGATGCCTCTCCATTACTAACCCTTAGGCTTGGCGCCAGCTGTCAATTTACAGCCGACATCAACTTTAAAAGTATTACCCTGGTTGCCACCCCACCAAGGCAACCAGGAAGAGCAAGGCAAAGTGCCAGAATTGGCCCATCTAGTCATGGGGCGGCTGGGGGCTGCTATATTTAGGTTGGGAGGGCCCAAGAACTATGGACCTTCCCAGTCTCATAATACCAGCCACCAATTGTCTGATTTACTAAGGCTGGTTATCAAAAATAATGGTGACGGCACACCGTTTTTAAAAAAATTAAAAAAAATGCGTAGCCTCCCCTTTATATTTGATAACCAGCCAAGGTAAAGCAGACAGCTGAGAGGTGCAGCCTCCAGTTCTGTTCTTTACGTGCGCTGGTTATCAAAAATAGGCGGAAGCCCACTTCATTTTTATTGTTCACAGCAGCGTACAGACATCTTCTGCATGCAATAAAGCTTGTCGAGTGTCTGTGCTGCAGCCTTTCAACAATCTTTATTAGGATACGAACAGCATGCAAACTTTTTTTTTTTTTTTTTATATTTTTTTTTTTAAAAAAACGTGTCTGAGCCCCAGACACCCGATGTCTGGTACGAACCCCGAACTTTACCGTTTCAGCTTCTCTCATCCCAAGTGAGCAAGTGACCGATCGTGTTTAGCGGCGGTTAGATGATTAAGGTAATAGGTACAGGGTAACCGTTTGCTAAATGGTTTTAGGTGAATATTATAGTTTACAAAAACTATTAGTTTCAGTCCGAATGTTCCATGGTTGACTCGAAGGAAAATGGTTGAGGTCAACACAACAAGATATTATAGCCTTCACCTTTCTAAGCCATCCTGTTGCTGCCCTCCCTGTAATCACATCGGTTTCTCATTCTTAATCTCCAGTTAGAGCCATTTTTCTCCCATTGACCTCCAGTAAGAGCCAATTTCTACAAATGGAGAAGACTTGGACTTGTAATAAACCTTTCCATCCATTTTGTCTTCTTCACAAATCACGATGCAGGAGGAGTAATGAGCCTGTTAGGTGGCCATCTGAAGAGCCATTGTATTTTTCCCAGATATTGAGGGAGGAAATTTAGTTTCCCTATAATGGATGAATAGAACAAACATCTCAAAAAGAAATACAGTTGTAGTCCAAGAGTAAGAGGCCCCAATGCCGACCTTACAAATAGGCAAGAAACAGAGAGTAATAAGTTGATCCTTTCACAGGTGAAGAACTGTAGATTCCGGGCTAAAAAGCCTAAGAATACAAATTATTGCTATCATTCACATTGGTGATGACGTGCCAACTGGACGGGATGAAGAGCATCCCGTTAATTTACTACACATCAGATTATGTATAACAATCAAATCACTTTCCTTTTTGTCTCTTTGCAGTTTGCCGTTCCGCACAGTGATGAATGGGGACGGCTTGCCCGTACTTTGGTTGAGATCCGTGCCAATCGAGGTGACGGGGAAGAAGAAGCCGTAGAACTCTCAAGCTAAATCGCCCAACGTACGCCACAACCAGCACAGCATCTGCAACCGAATGTACCGATTTCTCCATGAATTTTTGCCGTGATCTTTTAGAGCTCCGCCGGTTCCCCTCCAGCTTCAGCTTATTGTTTAAATAGTGCACAACCCGGCCGAGACATCCTGTCGTCTCTCTATAATGTGCAGACAATCTACGCCTCTCGTCTCCTGTCCTTCCCTGGTCTACAAATATTTCACTGTGTGCCAGTATTTTAATTAAATGAAGTATATCAGAGCCAGCAATCATTATTCACGTAGGAAGAAAACATGCATATAATAAGTATTCATAAGCATTGCTTGGGTAGGATGAGACATGCGCGGGTTCGTTTAGGCCCCAGACATTAATATTCTTACGAAACATGGGAATGTAGGTGCCAGCAAGCACTATATCGCTGGCAGGTCTCCGCAACAAGTTCCACATTTTGTTCTTAATAGACAGCACTAAGAAGTCTTAGCAAGGTGAAGAACTCTCCACGTAAACTGGCCAGACACCTTCAACAGATGTCGGCCAACCCAAAGCTCGCCTTGGCCAAATTTGCATGTGCTTTCTATGGGGAAACGAGAGTTGAAAACACAAGAATCAGTCTTTGAAAACCAAGCAGCCCAAGCCCTTGGTGGGTTCTTTCAACTTTTTTTCTTAGTATGTATAGGAACTTTTAGCTTGAAATGCAACAGCCATGGTGGTTTGCCTTCCTCCACGCTTCTTGGCAGCTTCTTACAAAAGGTTCTACAGTGATAAATCTAATCTGAAATGTGGGCTCATTACGAATGCATGTATGAAAGGGAATGATTCCATTTGATCATTGTCCTTGAGGATCTAAAGCCAACCATACACGTTAGATGGCTGTGGGCTGAACTAGGCTTCCTCCGACAGCCATCTGAGCCGATTTAGCCATACACAGGAGCGATCATTCTGCCCTAACGCTCCCGTGTGGTCTAAGACAGGGTTCCCCAACTCCAGTCCTCAAGGCCCACCAACAGTGCATGTTTTCAGGATTTCCTTAGCATTGCACTGCTGTTGGAACCAGCACCTGGGCAGGTAGTTACATTAACACCTGTGCAATACTAAGGAAATCCCAAAAACCTGCACTGTTGGTGGGCCTTGAGGACTGGAGTTAGGGACCTCTGGTCTAAGAGAAAGCTGCCAACTAGCACGTCAGACGGGTTATCTCCGGGAGAGCAATATGATTGGCACTCTGAAATCGGGAACAAAAGAATTTCCCTCTAAAAACAAATACTTTAGTAAATTTTGCTAAAATCTATTCTCAAGCAAACCATATACTATATAACAAAAAGTGTATGTGTGAGAAGTGCACCCTGGGTATCAAAGGTGCAGTGATCTACTGAAAGCAGGGCTTGATTGCCCGCTAGCAATTGGGAGTACGAATTATACTGCCCCTCCACTGTACACTGCCTAACAATGGGGCTTTATGTACCCTGGATGTGTGGTGCCCCCACTCCACGCCGGCTGTCCCTTATATGTCCCTGACTAAACACAAAATACAACAGCCGTCACCAAGAAACCTCATGATATAGTGCTTTGTGCATAAAATGATATAGACTGGGCGCCATTCATACCTAATAAATATGGGTATTCTCCTAGTCTCCAGCAGTTTGGCCCTAATTGAAAAATTTGCAGGTGTACTTAGCTTTTGGATGGTAACCTTCCTAGGCCACAGAAGGCTCAGGATGCCATAGGTGCCCCCATATGAAGATCCCAATGAGTTTCCTCCCAATTAATCTATGGGGTACATCAGGGGATTAATGGCGGTTTGGGGACCAACAGTGTGTCCTTAGATGAACGAGCCACCTAAGCTGCCAGAAATTATGAGAATTGCCTGGGGAAAGACAAGTGGATGTTCGCCATGAGGTGACACCCTGGGTCAGCAAGTGAATCCCAATAGTTGGCAACCTGGCCGCTTAGGTGGCTCATTCACTGTTGGTCCCCAAGCCACCATTAATACCCTGATGAAGGGACAGCCGCCATGGAGTGGGGGCACCACACACCTAGGGTGCTTAAAGCCCCGTTGTTAGGCAGTGTACAGTGGAGGGGCAGTATAATTCGTAACCCCCAATTGCTAGCGGGCAATCAACCCTGCTTTCAGTATATCACTGCACCAGCTAGTCCTGTTAACCCTCTAACACCTTTGATACCCAGGGTGCACTTCTCACACATACACTTTTTCTTATATATTATATGGTTTGCTTGAGAACAGATTTTAGCAAAATTGAATAAAAATATTTGTTTTTAGAGGGAAATTCTTTTGATTTTGGTCTCATACTTTATTCGTCTATTGGAAATATTCTTTCAGGTCTACTCACTCTGAAATCGGACATGCCCGATTGACATCTCACGCAACCAAGAGTTGATTGGAGCTCCCATAAAAAAATGATATCTGGTCTAATGTTTACTGGGGTCCTCACTAATAACTTTTTGGTCCAACTTTAACAAGAGCATAATGTAGACCCCGCAGCCTGAGTCCTAGAGTCAGCAGGACGAGCTATCATACCAAATCCAACCACTTCTATAGAAGAACGGGTGAGAGCACGTAATGGAATGATCGGCAAGAGTTCCGGTGGTTGGACGTCCATCAACTAATCATTAATTACTATCATATGTTAGCATAGGTCAAGTCTAAACGAACCCTTTAAAAGGGTTGTCCACTACTTTAACATTTATGGCCTATCCTTACAATAGGTCATCGAGGTCTGATCGGCAGTAGTCCAATACTCCTGCCGATCAACTGTTCCTGGTGCCGGCAGCGGCAGGAGACGGCCGGAAATGTTCCGTTCCGGAGCTGCCGGGTTAACTAACTGAGTACTGCATATCTGCTTCCAATTCAAATCAATAGGAGGCGGCTGTGCACTACCTGGCTGCAGCCGCTATTAGAAGATGGGGTAGCTCCAGAACTGAGCATTTTTGGCTGCCGACACTGAAAACTGATCGGTGAGGGTGCCAGGTGGCAAACCCTGGCCGATCAGACAGTGATGACCAATCCTACGGATAGGCTATCAATGTCAAAGTAGTAACCAACTTCTTTAAATAATACCTAAGGAGGATGAGACCGTCAAATCCACATCCAATGTATCTTAATAAGAAGATCAATTAAAAAAAATTTCATCAGGGTCCTTTCTCACAGTACCTCAACCATCGGACCATAGGGTGGTCAAGTCTTAGCCACTTAAAAGGGAGCCAACCAGCAGGATTTTCATATATAAAGTAAAGCCACTGCTATACTGGTGCTAGGATGCTGAATGTAACCATACCTTTTGTTCTGAGACTGGATGTTTTATTTCAGAAATATGCGCAAGTAAAGTTCCAGCAATGCACTGCTATATGATTGACAGGTGCAATAGGAAGGGAATATGTGGGTTGGGTCTTGCTATCTATTCCTGCCCCTGTGTGGTTACCTGCACCAGAATTAACGTCTATGACGCCAACAGGGGGAGGGAGGCCAGGCAGGCAGATTCCCAAATATTCCCTTCCTGTTGCATCTGTCAATCAAATAGCAGTGCATTGCTGGAACTTTACTTGCACATATTTCTGAAAAAAAACATTGAAATTCAAAACAAAAAGGTATGGTTACATTCAGCATCCCAGCGTCAGTATAGCACTGGTTTTGCTTTATATATGAAAATGCTGCTGGTTGGTTCCTTTTAAGCCCCAAAAAAGCTCAACAGAAGTGGGATAATGCAGTAAAATAGGGGCCCTTCACTTGTCCTCAATAAGATGAAATGAAGGGTAGCGGGAGTGTAGTTTTATCAGAAGACTTTACTCCTCCCGCGATATTTAGAAGCAGCGCTGGTGTCCCCAGGTTTACAACTACAAGGCCCATCATGGTCTGGCACTTACAACCGCCATAGAGAGCTTGCTTGCCTACTGCCGTCCTATGAATTCATGCCTAGCACAGCTATATTAAATCCATTCTGAGCGAGATATGATTGTATACAGATGTGCTTTCCCGAAATTGGACCAGGCTGAAGACCTCTCAGATGTGGTCTCTCACTTGGGTTTCTTGAACTCTATATTCATACTCTACGATCGGCGCTGCGTCGTATTTATTGCGGTCGGCTTCATGGAACTTATTTATTTGAAATAAATTATAATAAACGATTCTTTACCATGAACATAACGAGTCCGGCCTTATCTGTAATCTGCTGCAAAGACTATATAATTCACCCCCCTACCCAAAAAAAAAAGGGGATTACAATAGGCTGTTTGTACAAGGACTAGGAAGTCGACAGGAATAGGCTTTCAAGCAGCTATTACTTCGGAGCATTGGAGCTATATTTCTTAAACCGTTTGGGCGCAGTTGATTTCATGGAAGGTTATATTAACAGATTGTGGTCCAAGAACGACACCGGAGAGACCCATAAACCATAGTTAAGAAATGCCTTACAGATCTGACGTTTCCTTCATAGGATAATATACGAGGCCTGGATGTTTTGGGGTTTTTTTTAAGGCCGACGCACAAGAACACAGTTCATATACCACATCGGCAAGAGACAGAAAGGTTCAGCCTTCAGCTTGTACAAAAGGAAATGCACTTAGAGCGGTCGAACCTGATTTCAGAAGTCGCCAATCATGTGAAGATTTACGTCCTACTAACTGGTGGCTCCTCATCGGCAGCGGGAGTTACAGAGACGGGAGATTTTCTAGACTTATTTTACAGGTAAAACATTGATTTTAGGAAGTGGAAAAAAAATATTAACTTTGGTTTTGGTTGCCCAGAAATTAGAGAGAGCTGTAACTTAGTGCTTAATGCAAATGCAGCTTCAAGTACAACAAGGCCCCCATCTTACCGTGTGCCATGTACAATTGTAGTGCTGGTGTCCCTGCTCCTTTCTCTGCAGGGAAGCACGCTCCCTCACTGCCAGGGCTGGCTCCCTCCACACTGCCTGGGGTGTCCTTGCGCTCGTCTTCATGGATGCCTTCTACTTCCACCTCTCGGGGACTTTGCACGTGGCACAAGTCCTCCGGTAGTGCTCCTAGGGCATGCATGCGCACTGCTGCTGTTCTTCAAGGGCCAGCACGTCACTCCCAAGAAGTGCCTCTCAGCCTATCACTGAGAGGCACTGGGTATTTAAGGCACTCTCCCACTAGGGGAGGTGCCTGATCAATGCCCTAGTTTAGCTAGTGTCCAGTGCTCTAGCCAGCTAGTTGTCAAGTCCCCTTCTCAGTCCTGTCTGTACCTGGTTCCAGTCCTATCCTGTTGGCATCTGGTTCCATTTCTGTCCTGCCTGTACCTACTACCAGTCCATCCAGTTCTGTTGGTACCAGAGACTGTCTGCCCTGGCCGTGCCATCCGCCTCAGCCAACTTGGTGGTTCCAGCCTTGCTAATGACTGCCTGTCTGCCCTGACCGTACCATCCGCCTCAGCCA